>NW_026876426.1:0-192763 GCF_032173495.1 Musca vetustissima | reverse complement strand
CACTTTCTGTAGACGTTATAACCGTTCTGTGGGGAGATATACTCGTCGCCATTGGTATATTACTGCTGCGTTTTGCTTCTACCTCCTCCTCATCGTGCCTTTCTAACTTTATTGTGACTTGGTCATTATTTAATACAACCGACGCTTCCTTTTGTCTTTCCTCCGTTTGCATTTTCTCTGTATCGACTCGTTTTTCTTGTTGCAATTCATGTTGTAGAACAGGATCATTGTTAATTGATTCTATTTTGCGAATTTTTAATGGAGGTGACGGATCAGGCTCTCTAACCTGCTGTTCTAATTTAATTTCATTGATATCGGGTTTTACGTCTTTTTCTTCTTCCTCTTCCTCATCCAAATAGATAATGGAACTTTGTTGTAACTTGATTTTTGAATCACTAGGAAATTTCGGCAACAGACGCATTTGCAAGGTATGGGCATTTGGTGGTTCTTTCGGTGTCAGAGTAATAGTACATGCTTTGGTTTTATTATCCATACGGCTGCAATAGCTAAGTATGTCCTTTAAATCTAACGACAGCAAAGGCCGTTTACCATTTACTGGACTCGTGTCCTGCGAACTGTCATGACGTTGTCTGAAATCTCGTATCCAGGATAGGGTGGGATGAAAATCTTGTACCTTTAAAATATCATTAAACTCTTGGGCCACCATTTGCAAGGCCTTGTCGTCCAGTTTCATAGATTTGTAATGAAATTTGGCCCGGTGTAAATATTCGTTTAAAGCTTTTTGTAGAAAATGCAATTTCCTCACACGACGACTCTCATATTCTGCCGTTTTTGCATCTAAACTGCTGTATTTTTGCTTTAGATCTTTCAGATGAACCACATTTGTGGTGGTGCTTTGCATATTTTTCGTGCAATATGCCATGACATCTCTCAGGTCCATTGAGGCGGGTGGTATACGATTCAGCTGGATGTGTTTATTGGCCAAGGAAATATTGTATGCCGATTTAAAGGCTAGAAACCATTTCTTGTTCGGTTGAAAATCTTCTAATTTTATGAAATCCTGAAACTCTAACGCCTTCAGCCGTATCAACTCTTCGCTTATGGGCAGTTTCATGTGATACTGTATCCGTTGTATGGACTCGTAGACACATTCGTTTAGAAATTTTGCCTTTCTCTGTTTAACATCCATGGGAATTTCTTTTGGATTTGTGGTGGCCTCATAGAATTCCATAATGGCATCACGATTAGATACGATATTTTTGATCTGTTCCCAACTGCAATTGAACATACGAGCCACCTTGGTGTACATAGGTCGTTGGTTGTAGGCCTTGATAGCTGCCACTCGTTCGTCTAATGTTAGAATATTTCGTATGCGTTGTGGACTGGGTTGTATAACGGTATTATCGACATCTACATAACCATCCATATAACTCTCTAAATCGGAATCCTGTAATAAAATAAGAAAATATTAAATATTGAGAAAAAATATCGGATAAAAACAATATATTATATAAAAACGAAAAGAGTGCGATATAAAAATTAAAAAAAAAACACACAGCGTTATTTATAATTCGACGTACCCCACATAAATATTAAAATTCCCCATGTTGACACACTAATATAAACATTTTATTTGTGTTTCGGTACCTGCAATATGGTACGCTGAAAACTAACAAATATTGTAGTATAAATTGGCCCAGAAAAATTATAATCCGCTTTTTTGTTAGTTTCACTAGTAAATCGTCTACTTCGGCCGGGCTGAATACACTTCAGCATGTAGAGAGCGTTCAAAATGCATAAATAGATCGAAAGGCTTTTCATATTATATCTTAGGAAATACGGAATTTCAAAAGAAAAGAACATAACGATCCGCGACTCGGTTTTAATTTTCTTATTGTTGCAACCTGGCAGGTATAACGATAAGTTTCGAATATGTTTAAAAATATCCAAACTGCTTTGTTTGAAATAGTTATATGGATAGTTACGGATGGATGTACACCCTCTTAAAATGTGTATAATATTCAATTATATTCAAGAGTATCGATTATAAAAATCAATCGGCTTGAAGTCCCCGGCTTAACTCTAGTTTAGTAAAAACGATCAGATTTTTCTGAAATTTTTTTTCCAGAGGTAGGTATTTTTTACCCTAATTATGGGGATATCTTTTTTTCTTGGGGGACGTACCCGGTTATTTGACACGGAAGTTCGGGTACGGGTACCCGGTTATATCCGGTTCTACGGCTACTTAGGGGACTTGCAACAACTCTAATTTAGTAAAAACGATCAGATTTTTCTGAAATTTTTTTCCAGAGGTAGGTATTTTTACCCTAATTATGGGGATATATTTTTTCTTGGGGGACTTACCCGGTTATTTGACCCGGAAGTTCAGGTACGGGTACCCGGTTATATCCGGTTTTTTTTTGAAAACTCCCTTAAAGTCGAACTTGGGTCCATTATAGTCATATTACCACTCAATGGAAAGGTATTTTTATAACATTTAAAATGATACCCATGTTATATTAACCGGATCCGTAGAACCGGATATAACCGGATACCCGTACCCGAACTTCCGGGTCAAATAACCGGGTAAGTCCCCCAAGAAAAAAAAGATATCCCCATAATTAGGGTAAAAATACCTACCTCTGGAAAATTTTTCAGAAAAATCTAATCGTTTTTACTAAACTAGAGTTGTTGCAAGTCCCCTGAGTAGCTTTAAGCCAGCATTTACAACGTATCGACAATACGTCATTGTTACGACACCTTAAAATCTGACTACTTTCGTTATTGACGCATTTACTAAAAATGCCGGTTTGCAAACATGTCGGCACAAACACACAAACATACATACAGCAAACGTTTCCATATTCTGTTTTGAGACAAACAAATCAAAACATTGATCTGTTTTTGCCAAAAAAAAATATTGCCATATCGTTGAGCTTGCTTAGATATTCGTGTCGAATTTGACAACTAAAACAACTCTGTATAGGTTGTTTAGTACACCGCCGACTGGCAACTCACATTGGATTTGAAGCTTTTTTTGGCGCAAATTTATCCCAATTTTTGCAATGTATTGGTGCATTTAGGCGGCTGTCTGCTTGACTTTTTGTGTTCTATATCAAACATTCAGTATTGTCGTCGAGTGTCGACAAACAGAAGTCGACGCTACAAGGGATTCTATTCTTCTACTGGTTTTCATTGCATTTATATAATTTATTTGTATTATATTTTGTTTTTGCCTCCCTTACATTCCGAGAACATTGTGAAATAGACGAAAACAAGAAGTATTCAGCAAAGTATTGACCAATCGAACAATATGGTTAACAGTATGAAATCGAAGAAACTATTTGTGGTTAAGCGAGATGGCCGCAAAGAGGAAGTACATTTCGATAAGATCACATCACGCATCCAAAAGCTTTGCTATGGCTTGAATATGGATTTTGTTGATCCCGTGGCCATAACCTTACGGGTGATCAACGGCTTGTATTGTGGTGTGACGACACAACAATTGGATAATTTGGCTGCGGAAACGGCCGCCACTCTAACAACTAATCATGCCGATTATGCTCTGTTGGCGGCCCGTATTGCTGTATCCAATCTACACAAGGAGACAAAGAAAGTGTTCTCGGAGGTGATTAGCGATCTGCACCATTATGTGAGTGATGAGACGGGAAAGCCGGCACCCATGATATCGGAGTTCCACTACAATGTTGTAATGAAGAATTCGGAACGCCTCAATTCGGCCATTGTTTATGATCGTGATTTTGGTTATAACTACTTTGGTTTTAAGACATTGGAGCGATCCTATTTGCTGAAGATGAATGGAAAAATTGCCGAGAGGCCTCAACATATGCTGATGCGTGTTGCTGTGGGTATACACGGTGAAGATATTGATGCTGCCATTGAAACATATAACTTGCTGTCGGAACGTTTCTTTACCCATGCCTCGCCAACATTATTCGCCGCTGCCACCAATCGCCCCCAGTTGTCATCGTGTTTCCTTCTGACCATGGTTGCGGATTCGATTGAGGGTATTTTCAAGTCTGTGGAACAGTGCGCCATGATTTCGAAATCAGCTGGTGGTATTGGTATCAATGTCCATTGCATACGTGCCAAGGGCACTTCAATTGCTGGCACCAATGGCACTTCCAATGGTTTGGTGCCCATGTTGCGAGTATTCAACAATGTGGCCCGTTATGTAGATCAGGGTGGCGGTAAACGTCCTGGCGCATTTGCCATTTACTTGGAGCCATGGCATTCCGATATTTTTGAATTTTTAGACCTTAAGAAGAACACCGGCAAGGAAGAGCACCGTGCCCGAGATCTTTTCTATGCCCTGTGGATTCCAGATTTGTTCATGAAACGCGTAGAGGAGAATGGAGACTGGTCGCTGATGTGTCCCCACAAATGTCCCGGTCTGCAAGATGTTTGGGGAGAAGAGTTCGAAAAACTTTACGAGAAATACGAAAAGGAAGGTAAAGCCAACAGAACAATTAAAGCGCAGGCGCTATGGTTTGCCATTATTGAAGCCCAAGTGGAGACCGGCACACCCTACATGCTGTACAAGGATGCCTGTAATCGCAAGAGCAACCAGCAGAATATTGGCACCATCAAATGCAGTAATCTGTGCACAGAAATTGTTGAATATTCGGCACCCGATGAGATAGCCGTTTGCAATTTGGCCTCCATTTGCCTCAACATGTTTGTGACTCCCGAGAAGACATATGATTTCAAGAAACTGAAGAATGTGGCCAAGGTTGTTACGCGCAATCTCAACAAAATCATTGACATCAACTACTACCCACTGCCAGAAGCAAGAAAGTCAAATTTGAGACATCGCCCCATTGGTATTGGGGTACAAGGTTTTGCCGATACTCTCATCCTGATGCGTTATCCCTATGAAAGTGAGCAGGCCTACAAACTTAATCAACAGATTTTTGAAACCATCTACTATGGAGCTTTGGAGGCCAGTTGTGAACTGGCTGAGAAGGATGGCCCCTATGAAACCTATCCTGGCAGTCCAGTGAGCAAAGGTATTCTCCAATACGACATGTGGAACAAAGTACCCACCGACCTATGGAATTGGGCTGAATTGAAGGAAAAAATTGCCAAACATGGTGTCCGCAACTCCTTGCTGTTAGCACCCATGCCGACTGCTTCTACAGCCCAGATTATGGGCAACAATGAAGCCTTCGAACCCTACACATCCAACATTTATACCCGTCGTGTTCTGTCGGGTGAATTCAACATTGTCAATCATCATTTGCTTAAGGATTTGACCGAACTTGATTTATGGGATGAAGAAATGAAAAATAAAATTATCTCAAGTCGTGGTTCCATACAAAATATCGAGGAGATTCCCAAGGAAATTAGAGAGCTCTACAAGACGGTTTGGGAAATTTCTGTAAAGACAACGATAAAAATGGCCGCGGATCGTGGAGCATTTATCGATCAAAGTCAATCATTTAACATTCATGTGGCGGAGCCTAATTATGGCAAATTGACATCGATACATTTCTATTCCTGGAAGGCGGGTCTCAAAACCGGCATGTATTATCTAAGAACAAAACCGGCGGCTAATGCTATTCAGTTTACAGTGGATCGTAGCCGTGTGGCTTCTACAGTTGCTGCCGCCGCCACCACAAATGGTGAAAAACAGAATGGAGTAGCATCGCCGGCTAAAGAAGATGCTGAAGCAGCTGAACGTGAAAAGAGAATGGCCGAAATGGTGTGCTCATTGGAAAATAAGGATGCCTGTATGTCCTGCGGTTCATAAACAAATCATACTTGCGCATCTACATTTTTATACGTTAACATTTTTAATTTTTATATACATACATACATATGCATACATATATTTACATATTTATAAATTTTTAATTCTATTCTATTTGGCATTGAATGTTAAACCCAATAAAAAGTAATCTCAAAAATTGTCGCCTTTTTTTGTGCAATATGAAATTGGGGAATCTTTATATTTGTCGACTGTAGAAAAAAGGAAGGAGCTAAATGTGTAATACTAGCAAAGAAAATTATACATCAAATTGTCATGCGGTATTTGCGATGTTTTGGGAATTAACGTGTTATATCAACATTAATCGTACATGTAAGGAACAAAATTTTTTAAAGATAATACTTGTGGATTCTAATGCAACATCTGTTCCAGGAGTATCCGTTGTAAATTATATTGGTTGGTAACCTTAAATGTGGGGTATTAACAAACATGGTTCAAAATTTAATAATGGAATTAAGAGGGCTGCCCTTCTGTGAGTCAATTGGGGGAGTAAGTGAAGCAGCAAGATTTCGGAATATATCTAATACAATTGGACTGAGGAGACAGACGTTGGCTGAGAAAGACTCGTTTCGGATCGTAGACCCCTCTGTCGTGGAAACGAAAATTTTGACTGTTGTGGCTCCATAAGAAGTGGTTGTGCTGATAAGTGGACAAATTATTCCAGCCCTGTTATACTTCATGGAATATGCAGTTGTACACATATCAGACAGTGCTCTCGAGTGATTCATACAACTAGAACTATCAGATCACGACCCAGCACCCCACTGAAACTAAAAAATAATACAAAGTATAATGCCAATGATATAGCAGCAAGAACAGGTCATGTCAAATTAGGGTCACTTCGTGTGACTAAAACCAGTAGCCTGAAATGGTGACTATGACCAAAACAAACATCTTTTTACAATATTTTCCACACAATGTTTTTTCATCGTCCTCGTTCCCTGCAATTTCGGTGCAGCTAACTAACACCTTCTAAATCCCGAAAATGGGAGGGTACCATTATATGAGGGATGTACCAAAACTTGGACCGATATATTTAATTTTCAATACTAAACTTTCTAGGGGCTGATTATAGACTTTCGTATTGTTTTGAGTTTGCTAAGATAATTCAAGTGAACACAACATATTGTAAATTTTTATAAGTTGAAATTCCAATGTTAATTTCGTCCTGATCTATCGGCCACACCGATTTTAATTTGTAAATTAAAATGCTCGCCAATGTTTCGAAGGGTTAAAAATCCTTGGGCCAAGTAAAAATTATTCACTGTCAACATTATTGTGATCTGTTATATGCTTACGCTTTATACAGTGTTAAAATTCTGTTGACCCAATTCTGTTGCAGTTCAACATCATCGCTTAAACAATGTACCGTTATGGATATATATTTTCAAATTATCCATATTCTTACCGAAGAACACTACAAAAAACGACAGCACTTGCTATATTTGTGACTTTCTTTTTGCTAAAATTGTCTTCTTCGCGCCGATACTTTAAATCGCTACAACACAACACACATTATCTTCATAATAAATAAAATTATTAAATAAATTTATAACAAAACAAAAAAAAAAAAAACGACTCACTCACCTGAGCCATATTAGATGAATGTGCGGACTAAACTGACTGTCTGTCTGTATGCCTGCCTGCTGCTGCTGGTGGTCGGTCAAAGTTGTTTAAGACGTGCTGATGGCAAAATCAACGGCAGCACCACAACTATCGTCGGATGAACAAAAAGTTGATATTTCAAACGAGTCCAACTAAAACAGAGCTGTGAGATATGTTACCGACTTGGATATGCAAAAACCGGGTTAACTTGTTTTCGAAAAACCAGTTTCGAATTCCAAAATATGCCATTAACAGCAACTGGTTGGGAATGATAGAAACGACGACGTCGTCGTCGACTACGGCGATGACTGCTGACACGTAAAGATTGCTGAGCCGCTGTTAAAACCAGCAATACCGCTCCAGTGCAGCGATTTATTTAAGTAGCATCGAGCCGAGTTAAGTAGTTATGTGCGTTGCCTCTTGTCCAAGTCCACAGTAAATTTAAAACAGCAACAACATCAGAAATTGAACTGAAATAAAAACCAGTTTAGTTATTAACAATTGCAAGTGGCTTGAGGAGGGAGGAAGGGATTGCCATCTAAGTAAACCAGTTTTTTAAGAAAATTTACCTTACAAATTATTTCTTTTTTTTTTTTTTTTTTTTTTTTTGTGGCTGAGGACAAACAGCGCAGTTTTTGCCTCCCTAGTAGTTAAGAATTCGCGTTTTGAAGATGGATTAGGCCATATAATGTTTGTAGGTGTTCACAGCTGTTTTGTTATTGTTTTTAGTCAATGAACCTGAATGAGCTGAATGGGGAGGCACGTTGCTGTGGTCTGCAATTGATGTGGATTTAAGAAACAGAACATACGTCCCCAAATTACTACAACAACAACCGGCAAAAGAGTTTGTTGTTGGGATTCCTTTAGCGGATCTTTATGTTTAATATTTCTTTTTCATGTATGATTTATGAAATTTGATTATATTTTGCTATTTATCAATGAAGATGGTTTAGGGGGGGGGGATGAGTGTGTGTGTGTCTGGTACAAAAACGATCGTTGCACTGTGACGTCACTGTGAATGCCAACAACTCAGGCGGCTATCTCGAACACAGAATTCAGCGAACCACAATAAAAAGAAAAGTGATCAACAGCAGGTGGTGTTGGCGGTGGGGAGTTTTCGATACCGCGTTTTAATCACAAAAATATCAGTATTAATGTGTTTTATTTCCGTTTGTGTTTATACAAATTTATGTCCAAATAACCCAACTTTTCTTTTCCAATCGTCCGTCGCCACTGTCAAAATGTGTGTGTGGGTAAAATGCAACTGAGAGGCATGCCAGAGATCTCTTTTGTTTTTGTTCACAACAAATATATTCCGCAACACGTTTTTTCCTCTCATAACTGGCTAAATCACTCTCACTACACAACGTTAAGTTGTAAGATCCTCTCGCTGGTTCAACTCTCTCTCTCATTGAAATTCCCTTTTGTTTTTTTCGATCAATTAAGAACACAAAATGTGTATGTATCTATTTTTACTCTTTGTCGTATGGAAAGTATGCTTTAATTTTTTTTGGTATTGGATTTTTTTAGGTTCTGCTTTAGCATGTGGTGGGTGATTCATGTTAAAAGTAATTTTTTAATTATATTTTACAGTGGAATTGAAAAGCTAGTATTTTAAAAATTAAAAATTGATTTGTTATAGTATTCTAGTAGTAGTTTATGCCGAATGAGGAAATTCTAGGCAATTGAGGGAAGGTAAGAGCAACAAGTTTCGTTTAGGGCCCGGCCAAGGATAGTTTCGAATTTTTTCTACAATAAGCCTAAGAGCTCCTAATCTGCTCCGCCTTCGGGGAGCAGAGCTGAATGCTAACGGACGCGTCCACAGGTTGCGGATAGTGGGAAGCCCAATACTATTCTTTAGGTAACTGTGAATAACAAATAAACAGTCGCGGACAATCAGCGGGCTCAGGGAGAGAGTTTCGGAGGAAATTACCGGGTGCCTATGATCCCTGAGCTGACGAGGCGGAAATGGCGCCCCTAAATAACAATCTCAAAGGTCTGGGGGACTACCTCTTAAAGTGGGGTGTCATGCGACCCCGTGCCCATCAGCGTTCTATGGTTTGCAGTCAGATTCCCTACTGTATTAGAACGGAGCCTTGTTGATACCTCGGCGCCTCAACAAGTTTATTTAGGTTTAGTTGTCAAGTCCTTGCCATGCTAAGAGGCTATGCCATGGTAGACCTCAATCCCTCACTAAAAGCAATTTCTGTGGAGCCGAATTTTTATCATCAGTACCACAAAGTGCAAGACAAGTCAACGTGAGGCATCACAGAAATTTTAAGACTTCATTACAGATGCAGAAGTTTATAATGTAATATTTTCTATACCCCTAGACTTTTTTCTCCAGATAATGATGATCCCTCCTGTTATGTCGACTACAAACGTATTCTATATACAATCTGTACATGACAAAAACCTATTAAAAATATCTTAAATTATACCTATACAGACTCCCCTAAGTATAATCATTCTGTTTACAAACATTTTGGGAATATGAATTCAAATTGATTATTTTTGGAAGGAGGTGGTCTATTATATTCAAAAGATTTCCATTATTTGGGAATGTTTTGTCTTATTTATTATATTTTGTTCAATATCTAACAATTACAAAAAAATGTATTCATAAAATTACATATTTACATTTCATATTTTAGGTTAGTGTAATTTCAATTTTAAAATTTTAGTTAAACAACTAAATATTATAATAGGACTTAAAATATCAGACTATGGTCTAGATTGTAAAATGTCTACGGATTGGTATATAATGGTTGTTGCCATTTCGATCTAGAATAAAACCCTTCTTTAGAACTCAACGAATTCATTAATGGTAATTGACATTTCTCTTAACATCGGATGCAGCCAGCTGCTACAATGTTTTTTTTTTTTTTTGTCTTTTTGAGTATTTACAATTTCGTTTTTGTCCTAGTTTACGAGATTCCAACAGCTTATGCGGTGTTGTTTGGCTGCTTACTGAAACATTGTTCCAGCTGTGTTAGCAAGCCTATAGCCCGGAAATTATCTTCCAGCATAGCAAATTCTTCTAGAAGTTTTAAATGTTCTAAGGCCTCCTCGACCGATTCAATACTGGCCAATTTTGATGTTCTTTTGGTGGTGCTGACTGGCTGACACGTTGGTGGTGTTATATTTGTGGCGAAATTTTCTTCTGTAATGATAATACTGCTGTTTTGTAGTACACCATTGGGAATAACATCGTCCGAGTCATCTTCAGCATTATCATAGACTATTGTAGGTTCCGAATTGCAGTTATCTATTGGTTCAAGTAAATTGTCATCGGGTGGTGAATATTGTTGTGGCATTTCTGCTTGAGATTCATGGTCGGGTAGTATATGTTCTTCAACAATATCAAATCGCTTGATACCATTATTGCTTTTGATAATACTATGATTTGTTGATGCTATGGCCATACCGCCATTATTTTGATTATAAGTCGCTCTTCTCCGAACATATTCAATTATATTGGTGGTACTTAAATGTGGTTCCTTGGCCTCTGTTAAGCGTATACTTTTCCGCAGTGCTTTTAAATCGAATGACCATATACCATACATACGTTTGAAATTCAAAAGCCATCGTTGATCCGGTTCAAAAGAGTCCACATTAATTTGATGTTTAAATTCCCAAGCTTTCTGAATGACTTTCTCGTCATCGATATTATAGTTGGCATACATTACACGTTGGATGTATTCAAACATTGCTTTGCCCAGAAACGAAATTTTTTCTCGACGCTCCAGGGCACGAGAATCAGCTAATTCTCTTTGTTGAATTTGTAAACGCTCAATATTGCGGGCACTGCTGCCCATTGATTTATAGGCTGCAAGTATGGAGGCACGATTCAATAGAATTTTCTTGATTTCCGAAAAGCAGCAATCATATTTGGTTGCCAAACTTTTAATACTGGGCTTCTTGGAACGTGATGATTCGTATTCCTTTATGATGACAATACGTTGATTGACTTTTAACTTGCCACATTTGCGGCAATTGCAAAATGGTCGCAGAACAGCATTCATGTTTGATTGCAGTCCGAATTTGCTTCCAAAATGAATTGCTTTTATTTCGTGTGATTTTCAGGATTTTCTTGCTGTTTTGGAGTAAATTTATTATTGTTTTGTTCAGCCACAATCTCCAATGTTAGTCTACACTGTTACAAGAGCAACAATGCCATTCATTCATGAATATGTATGTCAAAATGAAGATAAACCGGCACACGACCAGAGCTGTAACTTACAACCTCATTCCAATGACAACAACAATCGACTGACTGACAAACGGGTGTGTGTGTGTCTCAGGTGGTTTATGGTTTCTTTTTTTCTTTAAGTATAATAGTTCTGGTAGCCCCTTCCTAGTTTCCTTGTTGTTTCATTTCTTGGAAAACATATTTTGTGCTTTGCTAGATCTTCAATTTCTAATTAGGTTTAATTGCCGAAATCTTCCTTATTATATTTGTATTCTCCTCTATTTATTGCTATATTTTTCAGTTTATTTTTTACTCGGTATAGTCAGCAAACTACTACTTTGTTTTGTTTTTATTGACATTTTTTTTGACGTTGAACTGTCTTCCACAAAACTTGTCTACATATAACAGTTACAGCAATTCACATTGAAATGATAACAAATAGTGTGTCTTATTGGATTTTAATCGATAACCGGTAGAAAGTACATATGGAAATGGTAGTGGAGACCTGCTAATAATAGGTTGGTATTTCGAATTGCAGACAGTTCAGTATCAAGATTTCTTTTGGAATCAATCAATAAGTACAAGTCTATAGGTTAATTTTGTATATTTTATTTATTATTATTCTGACATTACAAGCCCCAAGGAAAAGCTACGTTTTTCCTCCGCTTTTAAAAATGCACCCAAACAGTACATTGAGAGCTTCCGTGATACTTAACAAAAGGTATCATTCTTACACCCATGATGGACCTAATATTCATTAATAATCCAAAATGTGTAGTCTAAAAATCCAAAAATGTATGAAATTAGAACACATGAAAAAAACGATACAAGAAAATGTGGCATACTCTTTCGTCAATTAAAATTTAGATGGCGCTGTTTTCATTATATTGGTAACAAAACCCGTACAGATGACAAAGCTATATTATTGTTGTAATTAACAGGATATATGAACCAAATAACATTTCTGTGTTTCTTCCCTGTTTATTGTTGAGGACTATACTATCAAAATATATCAAGTTCATTACAATTACATTTAACAGGACTTCGTTAACCCAGTGGGTTTCAACTGTCAATTTCTTTGCATATCTGTCAAATAAATCCTCATAAAGTAGGTTAACCCGGTAAAAAGTTCTAATGTGTATGTCGTTTTACAAAAAAGTTCAGGAAACTCGATATGGGAATAAAATCAAGTGAACTTTTTGAGTTCCTACAATACTATGTATCCATGGTATAATAATAGAAGGTAACATCAAGTGTTGTTGTACAAAAAACGATATAACAACCACATGGAAATTTGTTGTTGCAAGTTCTACTAGTGTCAACTCATTTGACAGAAAAATGTAAACAAACAAATTATCATCAAATTATTTTTATTTTGAAAATGAAATATTTTCGAATACTCAAAATAAATATTGAAAAACATGAATGAAAATGTATCAAATTTATATTTCTATCGCTTCCACATTTTTCCTATAATTGAGCCATTGCCATATATATGTGTATCACATATGAAAATGCTGGGAATAGCGAGCTATTCCTTGAAGAAAGATTTGCTTCCTCAAACTTTCCCAGCAGGCAGATTGAGTAAATTGAATACGGGAGCACATTTAATAAAGAACAATTTAAAATTGTATGCGTTCCCAATTTTCCTGTTGGGTGATTTTTAAAAACATAATTTGTCAAATTCATATTGACACTAGTATTACGTTGGAATCAAATCAGCTGGGATTTGCTGTTACCTTTTATAATTGAACCATGCTATGTATCGCATCCATTTATAACAATTAGCAAATTTTAAAAAAGCGAGACGAAATTTAAACCATTCCAAGTTCTCAAGAAGACACCGTTTATTTTTACGTCGTCAAATCCGTATCGATCCATCTGTAAGTGGCGTACAACCGGCTGTAAGTTTGGAACGGGAATTCGTGTTACACCTCAAACATTAGAAAAACTGGATTTAAAAGTCGGTATGCTGTATGCAGAGAACTATTTATTATCGTCTTTAATAAACAAAAAATGGTTGTTTTTGCAAAAAGTACCAAAATAAGGATTATAACGTCTGAAAATTTGTTTTTGACTGATGAGTCCAAATTCTGTATTAAAATATCAGATGAACACGTACATATTTGGCAAGACAACAACATGAGCTTATGTCGTTATAAATTTATTCCCACATTCAAACTAACTGTTCCAAATACCTCATAAAATCCGCTGAGAGTCCAGATCTTTATCCTTTTTAGAATTTGTGGTCAATTTTGAAGAAATAGTATACAACATTATAGCATTAGCAACGTGAAGGACATGAAAATAGTTTTAAAACTGAACGGAATCAAATACCTACAAACTAGACTAGAATCCATGCCAGGCATCCAAGTGCGGTCATAAAACAAAAACTGATATCCAACAAAATACTAAATTTTATTAGAATGCACCTTGGACCTTGCTCCTCTGTACGAATACGTTTTTGATAATCCATAATATGAAAATTTCGCCATCTAGAGGCTGAATAATGAATTTGGTATACATAAGTTTGTTTTTTTTTCATAAAAATAAGAAATCTATATAAAATTTTGGTCTGTTCCCGTACTACAAGAATTTACTATTTGTTACTATGATAACAAAAAATTAGTAGATTCTTGCAAAATAAGTAGATTCTTGAACAGACCATTTGTTTATTGGATTGAATACTTTGAAAATTTAATTTTTTAAAGGGTGTACGAATACAAATTTTGCATACCGCATATAGTCTTTACCATCCGACTATGTTACTGTCTTTATCTTGATATAATTTATTTCAATTTATAACAATAATTATAATTACTTTTGGATACATCTTTTGGACATTTATTTTTAAAATCTTATATCAATTTATTTTAGTATAGAAATATCTTAAAATAAATAGGGTAAATTATTATCATATGTACTTATAACTATCTAGTATATAATGTAAAAACTTAACACATAACATAAAATGGAATTGTTTTCTTCAATCACCTTGAGATGGACTGAGACACATTTAAAACAATGTGTCCACTAAAAATATCTTGTTTTTGGAATGTTGGCCATACTACTTTAGAAGTCATATGTAAAAAATACATTAAAATCCCCCATAATATCTTACTGATAGTTTTTTATGTTCTTCTTCATATATCACAATTCTGGTGCACCTGAAATTTTCCAGAATCTCTTTATTTCTTTCCTTGCTTTTTGAAAATCTCCTCCAATTGTGTTAGTAAACCGATGGCCCGGAAATTATCATTTAACATGGCATACTCCTCAAGAGCTTTCAAATGTTTCAAAGCTACATCGGCAGATTCAATATCGGGAAATGGTTCATCTGAGTTTGTAAGAACATTTGAAGGTCGTGATCTCTTTGCTGGTTTAGGATTGTGCGGCGTCGGTATTTCCAATTGATATTGTTCACGGCCATTGATAACTTGTACCTCCTGAATGTCATCATCATCATCAACGGATTCATAAACAATTGTGGGTTCCAACATATATGATGCTGGACCTTCATCATTATCATTTGCCTCTGGTAATTTTCTTTTTTTCGTTACCAACCTTTGTTCCTCCTGTTCCAAGCGACTGACATACTGTATCATATCGATGACATTGAAATGGGGTCGCTTAACTTCCGTTATTTGAACATTATTACGCAGAGTTTCCATATCGAACGATGGTATACCGTACGTCGTCTTAAAATCATCCAACCACGATCGGTTGGGTTGGAAATTTTCCACAGCTATGCATTCTTTGATCTGTAAAGCTTTCTGGCGTACATGATCGTCGTCAATCGGCTGGCCGTGATACATCGCCCGCTGAATGTACTCGTATATGACTTTGCCGAGAAATTCAATTTTCTCTTGGCGCTTCTGAACGATATCAGTGCGGGGTTGAATACCATTTTTGCTGTGACTGGCCTCCTCGTATTGTCGCAAGATCGCTGCACGATTTGCGATGATATTTTTGATTTGTTTGGCACTGCAACCGAACTTGGTGGCTATGCTTTGATAGGTAGGTTTGTTGATATATGAGTCATAGACGCGTATGACCTGCACACGCTCGTTCAGACCTAAAGTATTGCGGGTCTTGTATTCATCCCAGAAATTTGCTGGGTAATTTGCCATTGTTTTATTGTTGTTCTTTGCAACAGGTGTTTTGTTTACAATTGTCTGGACTGACGGACTACCTGGTTCGCGGGTTGTCTAGAGGAATGAAAATGCCAAAGGCCTGCCAGAGAGGTTTCTAGCTTGGAATGTGTATGTCGTGTTAAGTTTTATTCTCGTTTGGCCAACAACAATAAATACTACGTAGAGCTCCGCACAGAGCTGATCATTTAATTGAGAATACACACAGCTAGCCTAACACACACACTTACGCCGCTGTCAGCAATACACCAGTCAGTATATGTCTGTATGTATAATGCACTGCAACAACAACCACACAATGATAACGCAGTAAATATATAAAAAAACAACGTATCTCACAGCGGTTAAACGTTGAACGAATGGATGTACGCTTTGTGAAGAACGTCACGGCACTAACTCACCGCACACAACCTTCTCACATCAACAACAACAAACGACTAAATATGGGTCTCCGGCTCTACGCTGAAGGCAGCTCTCGTTTTCGGCTATCTCGAACTCTCGACTGGCTCTGGTTGCTTTGCTTGAGTGCTCGGCGGCGGTGTTCGTAGATTCGTCCAAAACATGACTTAGCTCGCCTCACTACATCGTTTGATCAATGGGGGGAAAAAGCTTTTAAAGCGATTTTGGAATGACTGGCGGCCGACTGGTTTGTTTGTATTACGTTGGGTGATCGGAGGCCAATCAGCTAATGAATCTATCGCATACAAGCATACGTAGGTCCAAGACGTTCCATTCGTACATAGAGCCCGGCATTAAACTCGTTATTGTATTGACTTTTGGATCGGCGAGGTTGTGCTGTCTGGTTTTGCTTGCTAATCAACGAAATCATTGCATCTGCAATCGTTCAAACTCCTCAATGCAAAATTGTACTTTCCCAAAGTGGTTGGGCTATAAAGTTGCTTACATACATACGTTCTTCGTCTTCTTGAGGTTCCTCGTTTTTTATGGCTACGCTTTGTATGTCTACTACGTTCTGATGACGACGACGGCTCTACGAACGTAAAAACCAAGGCTGTGCCTATCATTGTTCTGTTGGTTTTTTATCTCGCAACGTTGTGGTGAATGTGATTGTGTAATGTTTGGGAATTTGTTGTTGGACTTTTTAGCAGTAACTTTGTGCGTGTGTGTGCTTGTGACTGAAAAGCTTTATGATGATAGCATTTAATCGACCTAAAAGCTCTTAAGTAGTTATGTAGATTATTTTAGAGGGGCACCAAGTAAAAGGCAAGAAAATAAAGAAAGCTAAAATTTCGGTCCGCCAAGCAGTGGTCGCAAAAAATAAAGAGGATCGAGAACATAAAGAAGATCAACATTCTAAAGAATTCAATAATAAATCGAAGAGTTAAGCTGGTAGTTAATCCAGAACTATTTACCTTAATGCATTCCATAACCTGTGGACTACATAGGTTAGGTTTGGGGATGTGCAGTCACTAACTGTGACTGCAGCACTGGGAGACCGGTCCATTGTGATCATCCAAGAAGAGATATGCAAATCTCCTGTAATCACAGGAGATTTGCAATAGTCTCCGTCTCCTCCTCACCGTCACAGAGTCTGCAGTAATTAGTAACATCATGGTCCCACTGCAAGCTACACAACTAATTTTGAAGATGAAAAAGCTGTTATCGCAAAAATACTTTCATCGAGGTCTACAAAATGTAAGAAGCCAAAACGTTTTGATGCTAATTTGACAACAGTAAAAGCTGAACCACAATCATACGAAGAAATTATGAAGCATCCATAGAAAGATAAGTGAATTCTTGCGATGAAAGATGAAATGCAGTCCATGTACAATAATAACACCTGGGATTTAGTAGAATTGCCAAAAGGTAAAAAAGGAAGTGTCGTAAAGGAAGTGTATGGTAATAACGTATATGTTTATCCTGTGTACGCGTATGATATACTTGTGGCGGAAAAAAGCGATGATACTGTGCATGAGGTTATATCTTATATAACATCAAAATTCAAAGCAACGGATATGGGAGAACTTAAATTGTATCTTGGGATGGAGGTATCAAGAGATAATGCAGGATTATTTTATATATCATAGACAAGATATATTGACAAAATCATCAAGTCAATATGGCATTGATTAAACAAACATATCCCTATATATACAGGATACTTTAAAGATACAATATCTGAAGATCTATTGGAAAGCGACAACAGATATCGCATGTCTATTGGTTCTCTACTTTACTTGGCTGGTAACTCCAGACCAGCGAAAAGTAAGAAAACCACCAAAAATGATTAAAATAACATGAACGGCAAATTAAAATACCTAAAAGAGATTCGTTGTAAAAAAGATTTGTACAGGGACGAAGACCTAATGTTGTCAGGATATGCAGATGTCGTTTGGGCCGGCGACAAAATAGATCGCAGGTCAACTAGTGGATATTTGTTCAAAAATGGACAAGCTACTATTAGTTATGCCAGCCCAAAGCAAAACATTGTGTCGCTTTCATTTACTGAAACAGAATTAGTTTCACTTGCAGAACAACACAAGTATATGGTTACAGCAATTGCTAAAGGAAATTGATCTTGACGAAAAGCCACTTAAAATTCGAAGACTATAAAAGCTGTCTCAAAATATATACACTCTGAGAAAATTAATACACGCTGCAAACATATAGAACATAGCCACAGAATATCTGTACTGTCCAATGGCTGATATGATTGCAGATATGTTGACTAAGCCGTTGGGCAAATTCAAATTGAAAACCCTCAAAAAACTGAACGGTATGAGGTTGATTGACATCGCGGAAGCAAAAACATGGTAGTTAGCTGCACCAGATTCTGGCATCTCGATATACACAAGGCCACATGGATTTCCCCCGATAGAACAACGAAAAATCAAATCGATCATGTTGTGATAGATGGAAGGCATTCATCCAGTGTTTTATACGTAAGATCGATCGGAGGAGCGTATATCGATTCGGATCACTACCTGTAGCAGCCAAGGATCAGACTCGTCTTAATGCAAAGCTGCAAACGCAACAGATAGCAAAAGCCTACTCCGCTGAACTTACCCAACTGCTTGACAAAAACTCTCCTTGTCCCGATAATAATATAGAAGCACAATGGCAATACTTGTGGTCAGATGCTGGTCGGGAACATGCACCAGCTCATTAGTACAATGTGGCTAGAGGAATATATGCACAATGATTGGAACCTCAGTATCCTGTGTCCCGTGCACAAAAAAGGAGACAAGTCGATGTGTGCCAATTATAGAAGAATAAGTCTCCTTCCCATAGCATATAAAGTGTTATCCAGCGTGCTGTGTGAACGACTAAAGCCAATGTTCAACGACATACCAATGCGGCTTCAGGCCTGGCAAATTCACCATTGACCAGATCTTTACTCTGCGCCAGATCCTGAAAAAAACCCACGAAAAACACATCGACACATTCCACATATTCGTCGACTATAAAACCGCATTCGACAGCCCTATACGTTAAAAGGTGTTTAAAGTCATGTCTGCGTTTGGCATTCCTGCAAAATTAATACGGCTATGCAGGATAACTTTAACTGGTACAATGTCAGTAGTTAAAGTAGGAAAGGACCTCTTGGAGCCCTTCAATACCGAATTAGGATTCAGACAAGGTGACAGTTTGTCTTGTGACCTGTTCAGCATCCTGCTTGAATCCATCCAGCCACCTTTAAACGAATTGAGAAGGAGTCTGCCAAAGTGGGACCTTGCAGTAAATGGGGAAAAGAGCAAGCTGATGGTATCAACGCGCAAGGTTCGAGGAAGTGCCGATTTTATATACTTCGGTACCACCAAAAACAAAACTAATAACATCAGCTGTGAAACCCGGAGGAGAATAGTGTTGGCCAACAGATGCTACTATATGCTCAAAACTAAGGTCACCTCTCGCCAGACCTAACTCACACTCTACAAGACGCTGATATTACCCGTACTGTTGTATGGATCTGAAGCATGGGTACTTGCGCAAGCAGATGAGGATGGATGAAGATTCCCCAGGTCAAAAGGCATATAAAAGCGAGCCAAGTGATTACGCAGAAGGTGAAGGCCACAAGATCAAGTAGAAGACAACATCTCGGAAAATGGTCTTTCAAATTGGATGATATGCGCACAAACCGACACGCCTGTAAATCTTTTTTAAGCCCGGCTTATGGAACAACCGTTCTGCCATAAGCCATCTATGTAAGTATTTTAATAGGAAATACTAAAAAAGAGCCATCTACATTTCTCATTGCAAACTAATATAATCGAATTTTATGATTTATTATTCAAGACACAAATCATGTAAAATACCATACAAATAAAAATTTCATACAAACAATTAATTTTGTAATGGCTTTTTTTGATATTCTTATAATATTAAATAAATCTTTATTAAAAATGTTTAGTCTTTTTGGTATTCGATTTTAATTGTTTTATAATTTTCCATTAACTATCTTAAAATTACCCACATTTAACTGAAGATTGTCAAATTGTAAGTTAAGTGGCAATCACATTGCCAGACATCATCTGACAAATTTTTCGCAACATATGGCACTATGGATTGTCAGAAATCTGGCAATGTTGCTGCCATTGTCAGCCTTGCTTGTTGTTATTTGTCAGACAGACAAAAATAATCAGACAGACAAAAATAATCAAAACGTGTAACAAAGGTATTAAAATAAAATGGACAGCGATCAAAATTCCTTTGAAGATTTTGTCAATGATTATGAGAGTGATGATGAAAAAGTCCCAGCACGTAACCCGTATTCCACAAATAACGAAACTCCAGCTGAGAATAATTCAGGTCGAAAACGAAGAAAACAAATATCCTATCGCAAAAAAGTGGAAACTTAATGGTCACATGAAAATATTCTGAAATTAATCGACAAAGTGAAAACGCATCGTAGTATATGGGATATTAACCATCCGGAATATAAACAACGTAAAGACGATGTATGGCAGGAAATTGCCGATGCCATACCGACAACATTTAACGACTGTAAAGGCAAATGGGTTAATTTGCGCACCACATTCGGTGCCAATTTTGAAAAGCTGCGAAAAATTAAGGCTGGCCAGTGTTGTGAAGATGAAGCTACGATTAAATGGAGATATTTTGAGCCAATGATGTTTTTGGAGAGAATTAAATTGCGGCAGAAAACAACAACGTCGAACTCCTCTATGTCTAATCATCAAACGAAAACTATGGTTAAAAGGGTAATTATTGAGGAATTGTTTCTATTTATCTATGGTTGTTTGGCTTATGATCCATTATGTTTAATCATTTTTTATCAGTTTCAGGCTATGTTTTTTTGCCTTTAACATTTTTCATATTTCTTCCTTGCAGAAACGCAACGACACTGAAGAATCTCGGGATAACACAAATTTTGAAAATGTGGAATCGGGTGAAGAATTGCCCTTGGGGTCTCCTGCGTCTGTTGAACAGCAAATTAATCATAAAAACAGTTCAACAAGAACAACAAACACCAATTGCAACAATAAAAATACAATTTTTAATGATTCGATAACGACTGACCGTTCTATGCAGTCCAACCAAACACATGGAACTAACCCAACCATTGCCTTTATCAATTATATAGCTGCCGAATTGAGTAGCCTTACACCACAACAGGCAGCATATGCTAGATCGAAATTAAGACGTGCCTTTAACGACATTATGGATGAGGTTCTATTGATGGTGAGATTTTAATTCGTTTAATCGAATCATATTTAACTTATTTTTTCTTTACAGTGAACCTTGTGCATGCGTGCCGCAGATGAAGGATATACTTTTGGTAAATAATATGAATAAATAATACAAGGACAATAACAATAGGAGTACAATATCGAAGATTAGGTTTTGAAATTTCAGACATACATTACTCACCTATAAAGGTACAAAACTCAAACTGCATATACCAACCGAGAAGGCTGTATTTTGACTTTCTGTGGAATGTAAAACCTATTTGTAGATAATTTTCCATATAAAAATTTTTATATTATGAAAGTTTTTCTCAGTTCTCCGAAAGATCTACGGGCCGATCTGTTTGACGGCGAATATCGACGTCTAAGGAACCACAAGCTATACCATCTATAAACGGACATGGACATAGTCAAACGTATGCAGTTGCAACGACTACGGTGGCTAGGCCATCAAAAGGCATATAAAAGCGAGGCTACTGACGGTTCATGCAGAACATCAGGGCCACGAATACGATAAAAGTATCAAGTGGAGGATGATTTATTAAAGCATGGTCTTTCAAATGGAAAATATTTTCGTCCGATTTAAGGTAAATGGTGCACCAAAGTACCTATGTATCTTTCGACTTGCACAAAATTAGGTATAGCGTACTAAATTAATTCTACAGTGATGTGTGTTAAATTTCGTGAAAATCAGTTCAGATTTAGATATAACTATTATATATATATTTTCGTCCGATTTAAGGTAAATGGTGCACCAAAGTACCTATATATCTTTCGATTTGCACGAAATTAGGTATAGCGTAATGAATTGAGTCCATTCTCGATTTTAATTTTTCAAGATTTTCAATGGGATGGTAAATCAATACCAATGCTTGTTGAGGTTTGTAACTTTGCACATATATATTTGAAGATTTAAAAAGGAAGAAAAATAATGTACAAACAAATTTTATTGTTGTTTTGTTGTTGTTTTTGTGATCAAAGAAAAGTCCTTATTTTTGATGGTGGGCATGATAACTCCTCACTGGAACATAGGAATCCGAAAATTCCAACGGTATTAGAAAGAGTACATGGCTGGCTCTCATATGAACTAGAATTATTGACTTCGCTCTAAAATTAACAAAATGGCGGACCTTTGAAAAAATATTTTTGGAAAATCGCCGATTTTTGACCAAAAACCAAGTTAAAAAATAAGGAAGATCTTCACCGATTGGCTTTATACTAGTTCATAGGATAGCTATACACTCACAGAGAAACATGTAAAAATTTGGAATCGATTGGGTTATTAGTTTTTGAGTTATCGTGCCCGCCATTCACAAAAGAGAAAAACGCGTTTAAAGTTTGAGAAGCCCTTTAGCCGTCACTTGATACTGACACAATAAATCGCCAATATCTTCTATAGTTCTTGAGATTTTCACTTGTAGGGAATTCTACAATTAAAATCAAAAAAATGTTTGACCCCGAGAATGGGGGGTCCCCTTAAATCGACTTATAAAATTTAGCTTATGAAGGCCATGTGTAGGGTTTGTTGTTAGTCGGTTCACATATTGATAAAGATCACATATGTAAGTTCGTTTATCCGTTCGTGTATCTTTTGTTAGGTTACATATGAAAAATGTACCCGAACTTAACGATTTTTTAACATTATTTTCAATTTACAATGGCGTGGACGCCATATAAAGATCTCCTCCGATAGAGGTATATATTTTTTTTTTTGGAAACCCACCACATTGTAGATCGATTGGTCCGAAATTTTTTTAACATTATTTTCATAAAATAAGAATTATATTATTCTAATTTAAAATAAAAACAATCACAAACATTTATTCATATTTCTTCACAGATTTATTTTTATTAATTGTTTATCTTATTAATTTAATAATTACAATTTCTTTTCAAGTCTTCTTTCTAATTTTCGAAATTACACAGTATAATAATTATATGTATAGATAAAAAAAGTTAAAACAATTTTATAATAATTACATACATACATACACATACAACTTTTAATTAACATAATTTTGAGTAAAAAAAGAAAATATTTTTTTCATTTAATTTAAATAATATAATTTAAGAAAGAAGGAAAATAAAACAAAACAAAAATATCAAAAATAAGAAAATAAAAACAAAAAAAGGAAAAAGTACAAAAAAAATATATATATATTTATAAGAAAAGGGTGCGTTAAGGACGCTTAGATACATATGTAAATCTATTTTGCTTTATTAAGCATGTTGTTGTTGTTACTTTTTTATTATTTTATTTCATTTAAATAAGACAAATACAATTTTGTCTTTGTTACTTTTGTTTTGTTTTTTTTTTACTATCACGAAAATTGAGTATTCATAATTATAGAATAGAAATAAGAAACAGAAAGCAGAGGGAGATGAGAAAAATAAGAAAAAGAATATATAGTTGTAGAGATTACTTATCATTTAAACGAAACACTATTATGTAATTTTAAACATTACAACATTATATTGCTCCTTTTAGGATTCCAATGCAGTAATTGCTTGGGTCCATTGCCAAGATTTCCATTGTAGTCTTGCACACACATAAATTTCCGTATATTTAATTATTTGCCATCTATACAGGTCCTATACACCAAATAAATACTTGGCCTTTAGATGTCGGATTTATATTTTCAATGAAGTGTTGAGCTTTTGTTTGTTTAGTTGTTGTGTGTATTATTTTGTTGTTTTTATTATTATTATTATTATTACAGATATATTTACAAAAAAATGTTTTAGGAGGAAATTGCCTGTAAATAAGAAAAAAAATTATAATAATAAGCAACTTGGTTCATTATTGTTGTAAATTTATAATTATTATAGATATGCCCAAATATATTCAATGTTATTTTGAAATTGTAGATAGATCGGTCTCTTGTCAAATTGCACAAGGGCATATGTTGCATGCGAACCGTAGCCTAGACGGGAAGTTTTTATACCCTATAGCACACTGTTTTCCACCACAGTGTGCTATAGGGTATAAATACTGATATCAAAGGTGCAGATGGTTGAAAATTTTGTTAGATGCTTTAAATATTAATTATTGTCAGAGAGTCGGAACCTGATAGGATGGACAAAAATGAAATTCTAAAATCGACCAAGCCTTCACCATGAGATGGACATTTAGAAACTAGGCCTAGACACGTATGTGGGTCAAATCTGACACCAATAACCCTAAATTATTGCCACTTCGGTAAATAAAATAGATTAGAATGAAATCGAATCCGAAAACCCGATTCGTTTTAAGAAAGCTAGAGAGAATATTGTACCACCTGGCGATGAAATACAGACCAAAAAAGCCTGTAAGAACTTCCGGATCCCTAACGTCCAATTACTGTGTAATCAGAAAACTCTGAAAACCCAGATATAATTCTACTTACTTTATGGAGATCACATGATTTGCCGATCTCCCACCCAGCCAATTTCCTCCCATCCATTCAGAGAGCAGAAGGGCATTGACAATAGCTATCTATGCCCATTCCTCGATTTTTTTAATAATCATATTCTTCTTCGTAATAGTCAGCTGCTGCGGGAGGTGGGGCTATTTCTCTTCGGGCTCCACTTCCGGTTTGGCGATTGGATTGCGCGACCGGCGCCGTGATGATCGTTCGCCGGCGGATATCTGTTGAGGAGAAATTCGAATCACTATTGTAGTTATTATTATTGTTGTGGTTGTTGTTGTTGGTGTGGCTGTTGGTATGGAGAGAAGCTTGATTATGATTTGCATGCGATTCATAAGGATGGTCATGGTCATGCGATGATGATGATGAGGCCTGATTTAGATTTGAATTTTGCTGATACGAATATTGATATGGAGAAGAAGAATGGGCATTAGATGTGGCAGAGGAAGCGGAAGAAGAAGAAGAGGTGGATGGTGAATTTAATGAATTTCTCGATGCCAATTCACGATTCTTATATACAAATGGATCGGTCAATGGCAATGAATGGTGTGCTGAGGTCTGAGCATAATAACTCTGATACGGACGATTATTGGCGTTATTGTCGAGATGAGAATGCTGTGGTTGTTGTAGTTGTTGTTGTTGTGGTTGCTGATGATGCAGATTATAGTGGGAAGATTGATGCGGCGAAAGCGGTTTAAGCGTTGGATTTAAAGCGTCGTTAAGCGTCACATCGTAATCATTTTCGTAGAGCTCATCCAAGGTGGCCTTGCTCGATGACACCGATGACTCGGGCTGACGTGACTGAGAGCTAACGGATGATGGCAACATGCTACGTGGTGGCAATGTCGTACGTGACCCGGAATCACGCAACAACGGAGCACCGTGCTCCAGCAAATGCACTCCGGACATGGTGGATAAGATGTCCGCAGCACTGCTGTCAGTGGTGTGCGATTCCACCAACGTCACTTGCTGTTGTGGCTGTTGTTTGTGGGCGGAGCCAACGGGTTGTAGGCCCCTTGGTAGGTATGGACTGCCACCACGTGATGGTAGGAATGGTCGTTTAACAACACGTACCGAGGCGGGCCGACTGGTTGGTAGATTTGATTTATTTGGTGTTTCAGATTCCTCAGCAGTAGGGGCATCGACTTCGGTATCTACAGCATCCGAATCTTCAGTGTCTTTGGTTGTGAGTGGCTCGGCTTTGGCGGGTGCATTACGGGAACGAATTGCTCCTGGTTTACGTCTGCTGGCAGCTGCTAAGCTGGTCCGACTTTTAATGGGTGCCTTCACGGGCTCTGGTTCAATTTCTTCCTCATCTTCAATTTCTTCGGAGGGATCGGGTATTCTTGGCTTTTTGGCTCCCTTACGTGCGGAGGTTTGTGGTCGTGACCGTTTACCAGCTGGACGTTCCTCGTAATCGTCATCTACAAAATCGACATCGTCTTGAGGTGGTACACGACCACGTTTACGACCGTTCAAAGAATTGCGTCGACGGCCATTACCGCGGCCACTGTAGCGATCATCGTATTCCTCTTCGTCGTCAATAGGTTTCTTATCGGCGACAGTTGGTTTTCTTAGAGTTCGGGTTGGCTTACGAGCACTACCTCTTCTTGGTGGTACGTCATCTTCATCCTCATCAACGGACACATCATCGACGATACGTTTCTTATTGTGACCACGACGTGGCCTTACATCATATTCCTCATCTTCATAGTAGTCATCGTCACCCTCGGAGGCGGCATTGGCTGGAGAGGCTGTTGTTGCTGTTTTCTGTACGGGATATTTGAATTTACTCTTTTCATTGATGGGTACAGGTCGGGCAATTCGTGGAGGTGCTCTTGGGCGGGAATAAACCGAAGAGGGTGCTGCCTTTGGTGTTATAAATTCCTCTAGGGGTTTGGGAGTGGTTCTCACTTTTGGTGGAGCATCTTCGTCGGCTGCGGCTTCTTCTTGATCGGGAATGAGGGAGTCAGGTTTTTCATATTCATCCAAATCGTCGACTTCATCCCTGGGGGCTGCTGTGGTTGAAGTACGTTTCTCATTGATACGTCTGCGGCCAGTTTGACGACGTGGTGGTGGTGCAGGTTGCTCTTCCGTTTCATCAACATCGTCTACAACGACAGGGGTGGCTTTTCGACGACCTCCCAAAACTGGACGATCATCACTGAAGCTGCGTCTCTCGTCGGCATTGGCACGTCCCGAAAAGCTTCCGGGTTTACGACTGCTTATCTTACGTCTTTCGGCGGCGGGTGTTGGTTTACCACGGGTCTTTGGTTTGGGTTTGTCGAAATCGTAATCATCTTCAGCATCAACTTCGTCCTGGAAACGTTTACGTGTATTTGGGCGTCTGAAATAAAAAAAAACAGAATTATATTCAATTTTTGCATTTCAAAAAGGATTGTCTTAATGTTCACCTTGGCTTCTCATCTGCCAGTGAACGTTTTTCATCCTCATAGTCTTCATCCTCATATTCGACAATGGGACGACGATGACGTGGACGATTCTTACGACGTTTATTTAAACGTTCCTCATAGTAATCCTCATCGTATTCCTCTTCATCGTAATAATCATCGACGGGACGACGACTGCCAGGTCTACGTAATGGCCTCAATGGTCTAACTTGTTTTCGGCGTTGTGTTGGTGGTGGCTCCGTAGTTGTTGTAGTCGTCGAAGTTGTCGTCGTTGCCATATACAAATCGTCATTTCGGTTCCAATATTTTACCGAACCTTCACAATCGACATCGGAGGCAAAGTGACAGATGAATGTTTTCTGATCGAATGCTGTGAAATTGGCGCAAAGGAAATCGTGTCGAATGCCATAGACGCAGTGATGATAGAGCTGAAACGACATACACAAATAAGTATTTGAAAAAAAATGGTAGGATAGGGTATTTTAAGGCATTTTATAAAGAGGGTGCCCTTTGGAGTATTTTTATATAGAAAAATTATGTGAATGCATTTTTTGATGCAGATGACTCTTAGAGGTGTTCTTTGTGAAGAAAGCATCTGCAGATCTTCTTTGTAGAGAGAACTTTTGGGGGCCTTCTTTGTAGAAAAAATCCTTGGATTGTAGAGAAATCCCTTAGGAGTCTTCTATGTCGAAAAATAAGTTTTGAGGTCTTAAATATATGGAAGACCTTAGGAGGTAAATTGTAGGCAAATCCTATATAGAATCGACCAAAGAAGGACCAACCGACTGGTTGTTAGAATTGCTTTTTCAGATTCCTCAGCAGTAGGGCCATCGACGTCGGCATCTACAGCTTCCGAATCTTCAGCGTCTTTGGTTGTGAGTGTCTTAGCTTTAGCAGATTCTTTATGGGAACGCAATGCTCCTGGTTTACCTCTGCTGTCAGCTAAGCTGGTTCGACATTAATTGGGTGTCTTCACGGGCTCTGGTTCTATTTATTCCTCATCTTCTATTTCTTCAGAGGGATCGGACATTCTTGCTTTTTAGGTATCCTTACGTGCAGAGGTCCGTGATCGTGACCGTGTCTCCATTAGGCGTTCATCGTAGTCATCAACTTGAGATGGTACATGACCACGTTTACAACCGTTCGACGAATTACGATGACGACGATTGCTGCGCCCACTGTAACCAGGGTTACCGTTGTGCGACTAAAGTCGCAAATTGCAAACTTTTTGATGCCCTGTGACTCTGTTTGCAACTTTTTAAGCATTCAAACTAATTTTGATTCGTATGCGTCCTTTTTGAGTTCCAAGTGTATCTGACATATTCTGGGAAGAGTTCTATTGGCAAATTTATTTTTCTGTGTAACTTTTTTTTTTCAAGTGAACGATTTTTTGCAACTTTTTTAAAATTCCCAGCGGTAACACTGACTGTAATTATCATCGAATTCCTCTTCGACATCAATGATTTTCTTATCGATGACACTTTGTTTCCTTAAAAGTTCGGGTTGGCTTCGGAGAACTACCACTTCTTGGTTCGTTTTCGTCCTCATCAACGATACGTTTTTTATTGTGATTCGAGGCCTTACATAATATTCCTCATCCTCATAGTTGTCATCATTACCTCGAAGGCTTCTAAGACTGTGGTTTTGTATATGTGGAAAATGGTTTCGGAGGTCTTCTATAGAGAAAATACCTTTGGAGGTCTTCAAAAAACAGTTTTGGGGTCTTAGATGTATTGAAGGCCTTTGGAGGTATTTTTTTCCCTGAGAAGATCTATCGGGATCTCCTATGTAGAGAAAGTCTTTGACGGTGTTTCTATTAGAGAAGGCTTTGGCAGGTCTTCTGTGTGGAGAATATCGTAGAAGGTATTTTATGTGGAGATTACCTCCTGAGGTCTTCTAAGCAGAGAGAACAGTTAGAGTTCTTCTATGGCGTAGTGACAATAGCTTTGAATATATTCAGGGTATACAAGCCCTTTGAAGGTCTACTATGCAGAAAAGACCGTTGGATTTCATTTCTATTAAGATAACTACCTAGGAGGTCTATGTAGATAACTACGTAGGAGGTCTTCTTTGTAGGGAAGACCTTTGAAGGTCTTTTATGTAGAGAGGCCGTTACAAATCTTCCTGTGGGGAGGAGTACAACTAAAAGCTTTGAAGATCTTTAATGTACAGAATTTCTTTAGAGGTTTTCTAAGTAAAGAAGGTCTTTCTATGGAAAGATAACTTCTAAAGCTCTTCCGTGAAAAGAATATCCTTTTAGGTCTTCTAAGAGCTACGACCTTTGAAAGACTTTTTCTTAGAGTATTTTTCGAGGTGTGCAACCGTAAGCTGGCAAACCTTACATTCGGCATTAATAGACACAAAAAACACTCTCACACACATAATTACTTAATTTCAGTTTGTCCAAAAACCCTCCGAAAAAAGAAACCGGTATTAGTGGCAAAGCAAACAAAAAATGTTGGCTTTTTTTGGCAGCTGCGAACAATAAAGGCAGCAGCGTATTATGTTTCAATTTTTGTTTGTGGGTCAAGATCAGCAAATTACAATAACAGCACAAGCTACACAATTGTCTTTTCAAGGTAAAGGGGTAATGGAAACCATACAAAAAAAAAACTTCAGTATTTACCACAACGGAATGCATTTTGGGAGTTGTAATTGTTTTTTTTTTCTCTTTTTGTAACAAATTCCCAATTTTCCAAAATGATTATAGTTTTCTATAAAAAAAAATAAACATTAATGGGTCAAGGTCATGGGTGTCAGTGTGGTATACATTTTTTCGTTAAGCGATCACGATACAATGTGTTGAATACAGTACAAATTATTTTAAACCTCATTTTTAATGGTTCTGCTTAAAGGTATGGGGATACTATTTGTTCCCAAATTTTACTTTTTAATTATTAAAATGAAGGCACATCTCACATTTCCGAAACTCATTTGAATTTTGAAGACAATTTTAATTTACCTGACATTTATATTCAATGGATGCATAGAAACCATCATGCAGGCCATCACACTTGAAATGGATATCTTCATCGGCTGGGGTCGTTGACAGGAATGGATATGAGGATAGGTTGTAGCTATAATTTAAGAAGAAATAAAAAAATAAAAAAGTGGTGTTCAAAACAAATTGCAATGAAATATTCTAATAAGAAGCTGTGGTAGTTTTGTTACCCTCTCAATTCTCTGGGTAAATTTGGATCCCAAATGTAATCGATTTGTGGTATACCCGTCAGTTTGGATTCTCGGGAATTGGGTTTGGGTGTGGCATCGTTCTGAAAAGAAAAAGAGAAACATAAAATAATAAAATTAATATTGAATATGAGGGCAACTATATCTATTTCTGGCGTAATATTAAAAATGCCTTAAAAAGAAAATGCGAATATTTATGGTTCTTCTTAAGTTTTCTCCAGCCTAATTTATACACTTTTTCATGCGCTCAAACCTATTATCACATCTCTTTTCCACTCCAATTCATAAAACTCCCAAAATATCGTTTTTTTGAGAAAAATCTTTGAATGCGGGTTTGAAGAAGAAATGATTGGGCGCCATATTATGACTTTGTTGTGGTTGGGCGCCAAATTAGAATTGTATGACGGATGACCCATCAAGTTCACATTTTCGTCAGCTGAAAAGGTTATTGAATGTGGGAATAAAAATATAAATTATTATAATGACTTTGCGTCGGAAATCCTATCAGTTCCACCTTTTTGGAGGTCAAAAAGGCAAAGTATTGAGCCTATGTGTGATGGTTGGGCGCCAAATCAGGGTTGTATGCGGATGATACATCATTTTCACGTTTTCGTGAGTTAAAAGGTTCTTGAATGTGGAAATAAAAAAGAAATGATTGGGCGCCAAATGACTTTGTGTTGGAAATTCTATCACTTCCACATTTTTGCGGGTAAAAAAGGCACAGTGTTGAACCTGCAGGTGTGGTGGTTGGGCGCCAAATCAGATTTGTCTGCGGACGACCTATCAATTTCACGTTTTCGTCAGTCAAAATACTTCTTGTTCGTTTTTTTTTTAACCCAACACTTTAGGCAAACAAATTGTCGATTATTTGCGAGCGTTCAACGAATTGCGCCGTAACGAACAAAGTATTCCAAGTCGTCGTCAATGGTTTTCCTATTGGCTACAGTAGGTTTCCTTAGAGTTTGGGTTGGCTTACGACTAGCTCTTCTTGGTGGTAGCTCATCTTCGTCCTTATCGTCGAAAACATCATCGACGATAAATTTTTTATTGTGACCACGACGTGGCCTCACATCACTATAACTCATACTGACATTCGGAGGCGGCAGTGGCTGGAGCGGCCGTTGTCACTGTTACTTCTTTGGAATATTCGAGTTTATTTTTTTTATTGATGGGTACAGGTCGGGCAATTCGGGGATTCACGCCGAAGAGCAGTGAATAGAACGATGGAGATGACGCCTTGGGCGTCAGAAATTTGTCTAGAGGCTTGAGAGTATTCTTTAATTTTGGGTGGAAGTGCTTCAAGAAGGCTCGTCTTTCCTGGCACATACCGTAGATTATTGTTTGGTTCCAGGGTCATATGCATGAACCTCTGACGATCTTATACAAGTTATTGAAGTACGGTGATTGTATTTTTTAAAATGTCTTTGCAATAACCGGCACGATTGTGCCAGCATGTACATATATATAGTGTACTGTATATAAGACTAGTCCGGAAATATATATAATAGTCCTCGTTCAGAGGATATACCATATAAGAAAAACTATGGTTGCAAAAATGGGCTAGGACCTTCAACGGAATTTCAAATATTCAAAATGTCAATTTCTAAACATGGACTTATACTTAACATTATCTGCGAAGAAGTTTTTTACCCTCCACGAACCCGGAATGCCATAAAACAGCCCCTCCGGTTGAATAGACGGTACCTTTTTATTGCGGCAAATCATTTTTTCCACAACACGAACCTGGTAAGCCAAATTATAACCACTTCAGTAGGACAAAACGTTTAGGTCCATGCGAATATTGGGGAGTGATTTTTTACCTATTTTAGAAGATTTTTCAAAAAAGTTTTTTAGCTTCCAAGAACCTAAAATGCAAAATGAAAACCAGCTAGTTTGAATAAAACGCCTAGGACCACAATACTAATGAAGGGGGATATTTAAATGGGTGGTATATGTCGAAACATGGACCTACATTGAGGTTTGTGCACCCATCATATTGAATATTTTCTGTGAATACGTATTTTACACTTTAACGCCAAATTACAGGGAACCCAACTCTTTTCGGATTCAAACAAAATTCAAATTGTACCAAATTTTAGTACCATGGGTACTAACCCATAAGTATGAATTTTCAAAACTACATCCATACCTCAATCCTACGCTCCAACAGTAACACCTTATTTCCAAAATTCAGTGTTGCAGCTTATCGGTTCATGAATTTCCAAAATTTCCTGCATATCCCAATCCTATACCACAACAATGATCCTATCTTCAAATTTCAGGATTCCTGCTCTATCGGTTCTTCCAAAATTCAAATTGTACCAAATTTAGTACCTTCCAAAACTACATCCATACCCCTACCCTCCAACAGTAACCATATTTCCAAATTTCAGTGTTCCAGCTCTATCGGTTCAAACAAATCTAAATTGTACCAATTATAGTACGATTTAGTACTTTTTGTACACATAAGTACAATATTCCAAATCTACCTGAATATTCTAATGATACACTTCGACGGTATTGTTAATTTCAAATTTCAGGATTCCTGTTCCATCCGTTCCTCCGAAATCAAGTTGTACCAAATTTAGTACAGTTTAATACTTTTGGTATACATGAGTACACGCTTTCAAAACCACCTCCTTATATCGACCCTACTTCTCAACCTTAATTTGCATTCCAAAGTTTTTAGCTTTATCCATTCATAGGCTACGAAATTGTACCAGCTTTAGTACATTTTAGTACCTTCTGTATACTTATAGTTCAAATGTCCCAAAAATCCTTTGCCACATCTCCGTCCAGTGACGCTAATTTCAAATTTAAGAGTTCTAGCTCTATTGGTTCGCCAAAAACAAATTGTAATATATTTAGTACTTTTCGTGCCATTCTAGTATGAATTTCCAAAAACCAAGCCTTACCTGACAAACTTCGGACCAAGAGTGACCCTTAGTTCAAATTTCAAGATTCTATCTTCAACCGTTTCGTCTGGGCGTTGAAGAATCGTACCTGACAAACTTCGGACCAAGAGTGACCCTTAGTTCAAATTTCAAGATTCCGTTTCGTCTGTGCGTTGACGAATCGTTAAATCAGTCAAACAATAGGATATTCCATAGCTAACATTGTATGACTTAAGATTTTCGAACATCTACCCACTTTCTTTATATACATAATTTCAAATATTCCCACAAATGAAAAAAAAAATTTTTCTAAAGTTTGTCCCACATGTGGTCAGGAGGTTAATAGCCTCTGGTTAACCACAGAAATAAATAAATAGAATTATAGAAACTTTGAGTAATTCTTTTCAAGAGGAACGTGATTGGATTTTTAAATCTAAAAAAAAAAAGTACTTTCGCCTCTATCGGCCTTACCTCCACCGACCATCAACAAAATTTGAAACCAAAAGGTCTACCATAAAAGGTTAACTATGCAAGTGGAACACAATAAGTCTAATGTGTGGGAGGAGGGGTATATATCCACAAATTAATAAACCAAATGCATAAAAAAAGTTTTTAAGCGGCTAATGGGCTCTTCGTAAATAGAAAACCCAAATTGGAAAAACATTGACAAAAAATTAAAACACTTTTCATTTCAAGAAATGAAATAGAAAAAAAAAACATTTTTTTAACTCATTCATTCATTAATTTCACTTACCTTGTGTTCTTCCACTTTCTCCTCGCCCGCCGTTGAAGATTCATCGGCACTCGTTTCGGCACCGGCTGCCGCTGGTGTTGTGGGCGTTGTTGTTGATGTTGTTTTGGGGGCAATGGACACTTTTTTGAATGGCGCAACAGCATCAACGTGTTGGGCTATGGCAAAGGCTAAGAGAGCTGCAAAGGAGAACACGAAGAAGAACAAGAATCGGAAACAATAAATCAATAATCATTGGAATGGAAAAACCTTGACAATGAAAACGAAGTAAGAAATAAAAAATAATTTTGTAAAGTTTAAAATGATTTCATAAGCTGCAGATCAAGATGATCATGCATGGTGATAATGAACTTGATATTTTGGCTTTTTAGTTGTTTTCCTAGTTTCAAGTGTTTGTTTTTGTTGTATTTTTTTTATTTTCATAGACAAGGTTAAATATTGGTAGTAGGTGTCGATCGTTTTTGTTTTTTGTTTGATATTGACAGGTTAGGTTATTTGTCACTTGACTTACCGGCTGCTATTAAACTCCATCGTTTAGCTCTCTTCATTGTGCTTTGAAAAAAACCCCTTAGTCTAAAAGTATTTTTTTGTTGTTGAAAAAACCTGTAATGAAAAGATATAAACATATTAGGTTATTTTTGAGATCACATTTGTTTGGTTAAATCGGATGAGGAACATTTTTGTAAAACATATCCACCTTGTATCTCGAGTCATTTTGCATTTTTTTCGTGTTTATTTTTTAACAGTATAGTAAATACCATAAGACAGTATACTAAATACCATTGAGCTTCAAATATTATAAAAAGGTAGATTTTCGATAGTTACACTATTACGATTTCGTAGTTACACTACGAATAACTAACTGTCGGATTCATCTGTAATGTTAATCATAAATTTAGCTTATTGTAATAAATGGGCTAATAACATTTATTCACGGGAGACATATTGAGATCTATAAGTTTTTGATCTAAAAGTTTTGTGCCAAAGACCTTCGCTAAAGACATATACGGATTTATATATTTTTTTTGGAACCGAATTTAAACATAATAAACCTAATTTTTGTACCCGTTTTAATTTAATCATCTGAAATATATTGTGTGCTCAAGACTTAACTGGATACGATGCTGGAACAATACCAAAATATGCAAATGAATTTTTGCAAATAAAAACACCAAATTAAATCCACTTCGACGAATAATTGCGTGCAAAACCGGCGAATTCTACAAGATCACGGTATGATACATAACAGCACCATCTGTGGGAAATTGCGGGCAATACCCTCAAAATGATGTAGAAAATGATGTAAAAGGTATACCAAAACATCGTTATATATTGAAAATTTTTTGCAGAGATGTTTATCAACCTCCAAGATTTCGAAATTTCATATTATAGCCACACTACGGTGAGAAATTGCGGTCAAGACCTTCAAAATACCGAAAATGGTAAGGGACCTTATAGACTAAAGACCTTCAAAATAGCGAAAATAGGGCGAGGACTTTATTAGGGATACATAGCCGAGTGCAAAATTCGACTTTTAGTTTTTTCGATTTTTGTCTCTGACCAAAAAGTCGATTTTTAGACTTCGACTAAAAAACCGACTTTTCGATATGTCGATTTTATCAAATCTGTTCAAAATCGATTTTGGACTTTTACCGACTAATGCAAAATCAACTAAAATTTAATTTTTATAGTCATTGTCATGGTACAATTATAAAAGGTAACAGCAAATCCCAGCTGATTTAATTCCAACGTAATACTAGTGTCAATATGAATTTGACAAATTATGTTTTAAAAAACCACACAATAGGAAAATTGGGAACGCATACAATTTGAATTTGTTCTTTATTAAATGTGCTCATGTATTCAATTTACTCAATCTGCCTGCTGGGAAAGTTTGAGGAAGCAAATCTTTCTTCAAGGAATAACTCGCTATTCCCAGCATTTTCATATGTGATACACACATATATGGCAATGGCTCAATTATAGAAAGATGTGGAAGCGATAGAAATATAAATTTGATAGATTTTCATTCATGTTTTTCAATTTTTATTTTGAAGATTCGAAAATATTTCATTTTCAAAATAAAAATAATTTGATGATAATTTGTTTGTTTTTTTAAATTTTTCTGTCAAATGAGTTGACACTAGTATAACTTACAACAACAAATTTCCATGTGGTTGTTGTATCGTTTTTTGTACAACAACACTTGCTGTTACCTTCTATTATTATACCATGATATTAGTCGATTATACTTGCGACAATTCTTATCGTTCTCTTTTGAACTTGCTTCATGCGTCTATACAAGGCAATTCGGTTGCAAACATATGTCCTGATTTATATTAGGCGAGTTTACTTGCGGCAATTATTATCGTTCCCTTTTGAACTTGCTTCATGCGTCTATACAAGGCAATTCGGTTTCAATAATATTTCTGTTTTCATTTGATGTCAATAGCTTTTTTTCACATTTAAATAAATATAAAATGTCAACAAATACGAATACACAAAACGAATTGACAGAAAATTGTCGGTACGAGCAATTTTTTTCCATTTCTATTCCCCTTGCCCCTCTCTCCTAAAGTCAAAGACTTGCCGCAAGTAAACTCGCCTAATCTAAATTGGGACTATATTTTCTGAATTGAATTATTTTTTTCTGAAATGACACTACAAACCAAATACACAAAACGAATTGCAAGAAAATTGTCGGTACGAGCAATTTTTTTTTCCATTTCTATTCCCCTTGCCCCTCTCTCCAGCAAACAAAGACTTGCGGCAAGTAAACTCGCCTAATCTAAATTAGGACATAGTTTTGGAATGTGTAATTTTTGAGCATTGGGAGTTTGAGTTTTTTTGAAAAAAAAAAATCGAAAGTCGATATTGAGAAGTCGACTTTGCGATTTTCTCAAAGATCAAAACTCGACTTCGACTATTTGACTTTACAATACAAAAAGTCGATTTACTTGTCCCTAGATATTATTTGGACTCTATCAAGGTCTATTAATAAGGTCATCCAGGCAGACCAGCTGTATATGAGCTGCCTCTCACGTTTGCTGTCAAAATCCATTATTGTGAATAGACTTCCACTATGAGAACGTAAATAAAGTCAACATTTTTGACGTTAGTCTTGAGAATCAACAGCTGACTTTCGCTAGCTGGCTGACTTGATTAATAGATCTTGGACGCTATGTCCCTATAATGAGGATGCCGTTCAAAATATCTAAAATTCATGGGGACCCCTAGAAGAAAACTTATGTTATGAGAGGACCTTGAACAAACCGAAAGAGACGTGAGAAAAGGATAATTTTAATTCTCAAAATCCTAAAAGTGGGTCTACCTTTGTATGGGGCTATACCAAAAAGGGGATCGATATTAATAATTTTTGGTAGTGAGATTTGACAGCCAATGAGAAAAACGTGTACAAAATACCGACTTGGGTCAATTTTAAGTACGGAGATATTAGGTCAATATTATTAATTTTTGGTACAAGGAATGAGAAGCCAAAATGCCAAAATACACCCAATACGGTTGAGAAACTTATCCAAAATACCTAATAGAGGGGGCACCGTTATATGGGCTCTACCCAGAACCTTAGGTCAATATTAATAATTTTTGGTAGGGAGAACCCAAAATACCAAATTACAGCCAATTTGGTTGAACAACATTTCCAAAATGCCTAAAATACAGATTTTTTGGTGGTGGGGAGGGGGTTTCATAATATAGGGACTACACCAAAACGTTGACCGTATATCCCATTAGCAATACCAAACATCCTAAGAGTACTAGCATTGTCTGTAAAAAATTTCAAAGCTCTATCTTAAATATTGTGATCTCTATACTGATTTCAACAGAGTGACAGACAGCCATAAATCGGCATAGAATTTTATTCTGTCGAGAATATATATACTTTATGGGGTCCGGTGATTATTTCGATGTGTTGCAAACGGAATGACGAATTTAATATAAACTCAACCTTATAGTGGATGGAATAATACGATTGCGCTACATAAAAAGGTGTGGGTATAATCGTCGCACATGACGAATGGCGGATCTTTGCAAAAGATACTGAAATAAAAACGCTATCGAATCCAATGAAAATTTGATAGTGGAAATATCTCTTCTAAGCAAATGGCAGACTGTTTTTCGGCAAAACTGGTCAAGTGGCGACCGTCTTCGGGGAAAATTTATGAGAATACGACTCAAATCACCGCATATTCACCGTACAGTCCTGGCTTGGTACCCAAGGACTTCCTTTTATACCCTCAGCCTTATGGGTAATGACTTTGCTACGATAAAAATTTGCCTCATCGAATTTTAAAAATTTGGAAAATAATATATAAAAAATTAACATCCAATTTCATCCAAACTTGACACATCGTAATATTTTTGCCTAGACCAGATCTAGATCAATTTGCAAAGTGTCAAATTTTTGAAAATTGTGAGATATGATCCGTAGACCGTCGATGGCCCCATTGGTCCATTCATATCCAACACGATCAAGCAATACCGAATTACCTTGTTTAAACTAACGATAATTTACAAATACATTTATTTGTGTTAGTGTCGCTAAATTTTGTATTTATTTTTTTTATTCCAATACCAGCGGTTCCATTACTGTAAAGGTATGTTGTTTTTTTTATTTTTTCACTATATATTAAAATGTGTGTACTTTGTTTGTGACAGGATGATCAACCAAAAACCAAAGTTTTTTTTCTTCTTAACTTGTTTAAATTTATATGGCCTCGAAGTCAATCTGATCCATTCAAATCCAAAAAAACTATTTGTATTCATTGAAAGTCATAAAGAATTATCAACTTTACAATCAATAACATTGCCATTCCATGGAGTCAATGTTCTTTGATGTGTCTTCTTTTGTTGTTGTTTATTAACAAGAGAAAAAAAAAAACAAATAACAATCACAAAAAACATTAACCCATTATACAATACCCCATACATTGCTGCCTTTCGGATTTTCCCAAAAGTCATAGCGTCTTTCCTCCGTTAAGAAGAACTTAAATTTGCAACCTTCAGTTTTTTTTCGGTTAATTCTGTTTTTATGTCGTTGTTGTTGCTGTTGTTTTTTTAATGGCCATAAAATCTTTTGTTTAGTGCCAAAAAAAAAGTTCTTTCGTGTCTGTCAGAGTGGAGATTAAAGTTGTTCTTTTTTTGTCATTCTTGAGGGTTTTTTCTGTCGTGTCGGCATATTTTTGTTTAAATTTGTTTTTCTCCTTTGTCAGGTGCATGTGATTGGCATATTTAATGAACTGTTTTTTGAGGTTTTTATTCCGAATAGAAGGGCTCTTCATAATATGCCAACAAATTTTGTGTGTTTACATCAACTGAGATTGGGGTTTCGTTGTAAGCCGAATACAATGTTTATTTTTTAATCATCGCCATAAAAAATGTAATTCTTGTTATAAAATTCGTAAGAAGATAGTCTTTCATGAACAGAAAATCTATGGAAGGGCTTCCAAGTAATATAGAATATCAAATGTCTTATATATGTATATATAACGGTGTTGTACATATACAAAAGACTTCAATATTGTCTTATAGAGATATGTCCAATAGAAAAATACCTTATACTAGAAGGCGCTCTTAAGATGACAAAAGCTTCTTGTAAGAAAAACTATTATCCTTGATAATATTTAAAATTTATACTTTAATGATTTAAAAAGGCGCTTTAGAAATCGTTTTTTTTTAATTTATGTCTTAAAAAATCATCCATTAAAAATATTGTTTAATGTCCACGCCTTTCGTTTCAGAAAAATCTGATCGTTTTTACTAAACTAGAGTTGTTCTAAAATGTATTTTATAAAATTAAAAAAATGTTTAAAAAATCTACACTTTGAATACAAAAATATTTTTTAACCAGTAAGGTAGTAAAGTAGTAAAATCCGACTGGACCGACTATATAATACCCTTCACCACTTTGGGTATATTCTCATATGTTTCCTTTCCAATGCAGTACACTATGCCAAATTTCGTGCAAATCGAAAGATATATAGGGACTTTGGTGTAGCATTTACATAAAATCGGATGAAAATATATATGGGAGCTATATCTAAATCTGAACCGATTTCCACGAACCTTAGCACACATCATTTTAGACCTAATTCAGTACAGTGTGCCAAATTTCGTGCAAATCGAAAGATATATAGGGACTTTGGTGTAGCATTTACATAAAATCGGATGAAAATATATATGGGAGCTATATCTAAATCTGAACCGATTTTCTCTAAACTTTGCACACATCATTCTACTCTTAACTCTGTACGCTGTGCCAAATTTCGTGCAAATCGAGGGATATATAGGGACTTTGGTACACAATTTACCTTAAATCGGACGAAAATATATATGGGAGCTATATCTAAATTTGAACCGATTTTTACGAAACTTTGCACTCATCAGTCTAGGCTTAATTCAGTACGCTGTGCCAAATTTCGTGCCGATCGAAAGATATATAGGGACTTTGGTGCACCATTTATCTTAAATCGGACGAAAATATATATGGGAGCTATATCTAAATTTGAACCGATTTTTTCCAATTTCAATAGGGTTCGTCTTTGGGACAATTAAGTGATTTGTGCCAAATATCATCCAAATCGGATCATAAATGCGACCTGTACTTTGTTTACAATTTAACATCAACAGACGGAAGGACGGACCCTTCCCGTGGGTTGTGTTGTTTGGCTTATAATTGTGGCATATAGATCGACTCGAAAAAAAAAACACAAAAAATAAGTTTTCGGTCCACTTCATCCCGATATTATTAACTGATCATCATCGAAAATTATGAGCATTGTCCTTGACCATAACTGGAACCTAATGGAACCGTTCAAAGCGATCAGCGCTAAATTTCCGCCCGCCAGTGTGGTAATGGGTTACTAAATAATATATGAATACGTAAGCACCTGTAAATATTTAAGTGTAACTCACACATACGAGTACATACGACAATATAATTGGTATCAATTTAAAGGTCAACCAATTCTCATGGATATACTATCGTCTTCTCAGGCCTGTGTCCTTCAGGGGCACATATATACGTTATATAATACAAATTTTGTCATTTTTCACACAGAAGTCAGGGTCCATTTGACCCGCTAAGTCGATTTTTGAGCCATAATTGCGGCCTCTGGAGCGACCAGAAAACCCGACACACTTGTATATATCGACTCAGCTAGTCGAGATTTGATGATCGGTATACTTTAAAGGGTGGTCTAGGACCAAAATTTCTCGGCGTCACAAACTCTGGGTAGGGTATAAAAATAATCGGTACCGAAATATAGGGGGTTATATCAAAATGAAAACATATATCGAAAATTTTCTGCGAAGAAGTTTCATGCACAATAAAAATCCGGAATGCTAAATTAAGTCACTTCGGTTGAAAATTGCGTCTAGAACCATCACAATATCTAAAATTGGACGGGACAAACAATGTACCAACACATATTTGTTATTTTTCGGCATGCATGGTTTTCATTCTACAAGATTCCAGAATGTCAAATTACAAACATTTTTTTTTAGAAAATGCCTCTAAAACTTTCAATATACCGATAATGGTTTGAAAAGTTTATATGTCACCTTTGCCAAATCGTGGACCGATATCTTCCATTTTTATACCCTTCACCATACTGTGTTCCAGACTATTATGTATTCGTACATATGTTTTTTTTAACAGGCAAAAGGAAACGAGATAGTCGATTTATGTATGTCCGTGCGTGCGCATTTATGATACGAAATGGATAAAATTTGGCACAGCTCATCTATTTGGCCCAGGAACGAACTCTAAATTGGGAAAAATTAAATTTGTAAATTTTATGCTGAAGACCCAAAGTTTGTCCGATTGTCACACATTTATATGTAGAATATACCCAAAGTGGTGAAGGGTATCATATAGTCGGCCCAGCCCGACTTACTTATGATATACAAAAATGATCTATCATAAATATTAAGATCTCGAAAGTAATTTCAACAGACAGACATGGCCAAGCGTACATTTCGAGATTTTGCACAAAATACCATATTTGATGTACATTTGCTCTTATAGTGGAGGGTAGAAATTTCGATGATCTTAAAAAACCCTGGTTCTTTGAAAAAATATTGTTATATTTTTTTCAAAGATCTATTTTTAAAAAATTAATAAAATATTGCAATAAGTATATATTCGTTATTTACACTAATCATTGAAGGTCGTATTATGTAGATCGGACGACTGGATTAGACTTTGAATACTTAAAACAAAAAATATAAAATTTGTATAAAATAAATAAATATTTGTATAAAATAATTAATAATAAATAAAATTTCACACTTGACCTTTAGAAAATATATCTTATTTTAATCTCGATTATAAAAAAGGTCTTACCACCAATTATTGCATAGGGGTATTTACCTAAAATGAAAGAGAAAATTTTAAATTAAAACATTGATAAACAAATTAGTATTTATAATAATTAGGAAAATTAGATGGAAATTTCTAAAAATTATAAATTTAATATACATTTTCGATATTCTATAAAAAAATGCAGTCTAAAAATGCAAACCACCTCTATTCCATTTAAAAATATCAATAGCAAACGTTTACAATGCCAACATTGGCAAATAATTGATTGACTGATTGATTTCTTTTGTATGTATTGAGTGTGGTGTTACTTCCGCAGTTTATTTTTTTCCAATAACTAAAAGAAAACAATTGGTAATAATTATATATACAGTTTCCTTGATGGCTTACTAGTCAATATTTAATGAAAATATTATTTTTTTAATAAGCTTAATAAAAAATTGATTTTTATGGAAAAAATATTTCTTTTATTAAAAAAATATAAACACTTTTTTTAAATATTTGTTAACAAACAATTGTGTAATATGTATATATTTTTATATTATATAAAAAAAAATCAAGTACAGTCCATGACCAAGAAGTTGCAAAAAAAAGTTTTGCAATTAAAAAAAAAAAAAAAAAAAAAGCCCTGCGGTAAACTTGTGTCCATTCAAGTACTCGTACGAGTGTCTTGTGGTCAATTAATTACTCATCACCTCACCTCATCAATATTTATGTATTCATTTTTTCAATTGGCTTCATACACATTAATTTATTATTTTATTCATATATGTTTGGGTTTTTGTAATTTTGGATATTTAATGTTTTGAATATGTCCGCGGTCCGTTATAAGTGGGACAATTAGTTGGAAATTTATTTTTAATTTTTTTGGTGGTGTTTTTTTATTTTATTCGAAGAATACGTGAATTGGGCGATTTTGATGTTATGGTTTGGAATATTAAAATTGTTATTTTGCAAAAACTAATAAAAGTTTATTAACCCATATTAGTTATGGCTTGTATACCCTTCGCCACACTGTGGTACAGGGTATTATGTCTTTGTGCATATGTTTGTAACAGGCAAAAGGAAACGAGATAGACACATGGTTGCTTTTGAGAATATGCATAGAATCACTTTTTAAGTCGATTTATGCAAATCCGTCCGTCAGTCCTTCCGTCTGTAGATGATAAATTGTAAACAAAGTACAGGTCGCAATTATGATCCGATTTGGATGAAATTTGGCACAAGTCACTTATTTAGCCCAAGGACGAAAAAAAACGGTTCAGATTTAGATATAGCTCACATATATATTTTCGTCAGATTTAAGGTAAATGGGGCACCAAAGTCCCTCTGTATCTTTCGACTTGCACGAAATTTGGCACAGAGTACTGAATTAGGTCCAGAATGATGTGTGCCAAGTTTCGAGAAAATCGGTTCAGATTTATATATAGCTCCCATATATATTTTCGCCCGATTTAAAGTAACTGGTACACCAAAGTCCCTATATACCTTTCGATTTGCACGAAAATTTGCATAGCGTACTGAGTTAAGAGTGGAATGATGTGTGCAAAGTTTAGAGAAAATCGGTTTAGATTTAGATATAGCTTCCATATATATTTTCTTTCCATTTAAAGTAAATAGTGCACCAGAATCCCTATATATCTTTCAATTTGCAAGGAATATACCCAAAGTGGTAAAGGGCCCAGTCCGACTTTACTACTTTCCTTACTGGTTTTTTATAAAAAAATGAATATTTGTCGTTAAAAGCAAATCCAAATAAATAAATATTTACATAAGCAAATTACATAAGCAAAGAATTGTGTCAGTCTTAGTGCTGGAATAGGGAAGATCAGACTTGGGCCATAACTCCAACTATCGTAGAAAAAAATAAATCCGAATCCGAATTAAAAAATTCGTAATAATGGGGATAAATAAAAATATTCTTACGTACCTACTTTGGGAAAAAGATGTTATCATATGTTTTTCTTTGTGAATTATATAAAAAAAATAACCAAAGACAAAAAAATTGAAAAATATGTGCTACCTTCTTTTCTACAAAAATATATATCTAACTATATGTATGTGACTGTGATTTTTCCCCATTAAAAAAAAGACAAACAATTATTGCCAACAATGAAAAGGTCATTTGAACAATAAATGTTGTGAATAATATTATTTATATATATTTTTTCTCCATTCAATTGGCTACTTTAACAACAACAACAAGTAATCAACATTAACAACAACGACAATCATGGTTTTCCAACAGAATTCTTTGCATTTAGTATCTAACGACAATGGCGGGATTTTTTATAAATCAAGAGTTTTGCTTTCGTTTTCATTTGAATTTCTAATTCTCTTATCACCTTCGATGTGGTTTAACTACCTTTGCTTTACAATTTGCAAACGAAGGCAATATAAAACCAGTAAGGAAAGTAGTAAAGTCGGACGGGGCCGACTATATGATACCCTTCACCACTATGGGTATATTACACAGGACTATTAGCATGAAATTGGATGAAATAAAATATGTGATATTTATCTAAATGTGAATCTACCTAGATCTATCCATAAAGTATGTAAATCGACTTCAAACAAATATAAATAGGTCATCCGTAGGGCTATGTCTGTACTTCTAGAAAACGCAACTATATAATTTTATGATCAATTTTGTACGATGTGCAAACTTTGATGTCAATCTGTCTAACATGAGGAGTTTGATGCCAAATTACACTCGAAATCGGGCGAAAATATATATGGTGCGTCAATTACTTAAAATCAATCTATAATAAAAGGGGCTATATCTATCTAAATCTGGACCGATTTTCACGAAACTTGGCAGACATCATTCTAGACCTAAATGATCAGGCTGTACCAAATTTCGTGCAAATCGAAAGATATATAGGAACTTTGGTGCACCATTTACATGTAATCGGACGAAACTATATATGGGAGCCATATCTAAATCTGGACCGATTTTTTCGAAAGTTGGCAGACATCATTCTAGGCTCAATTCAGTACGTTATGCCAAATTCCGTGCAAATCGAAAGATATATAGGGACTTTGGGGCACCATTTACATGAAATCGGACGAAACTATATATGGGAGCTATATCTAAATCTGGACTGATTTTCTCGAAACTTGGCACACATCATTCTGGACCTAATTCAGTACGTTATGCCAAATTTCGTGCAAATCAAAAGATATATGGGACTTTGGGGCACCATTTACATGAAATCGGACGAAACTATATATGGGAGCTATATCTAAATCTGGACCGATTTTGACGAAACTTGGCAGACATCATTCTAGGCTCAATTCAGTACGTTATGCCAAATTTCGTGCAAATCGAAACATATATAGGGACTTTGGGGCACCATTTACATGAAATCGGACGAAACTATATATGGGAGCTATATCTAAATCTGGACCGATTTTCTCGAAACTTGGCAGACATCACTCAAGGCTTAATTCAGTACGTTATGCCAAATTTCGTGCAAATCGAAAGATATATAGGGACTTTGGTGCACTATTTACATGAAATCGGACGAAACTATATATGGGAGCTATATCTAAATCTGGACCGATTTTTACGAAACTTGGCAGACATCATTCTAGACTTAAATGATTAGGCTGCACCAAATTTCGTGCAAATCGAAAGATATATAGGGACCGTTTACATTAAATCGGTTAAATATATGGGCAATATTGCCAATTTTTTAATATTCCATTTTCAAAAAATCAGCGTTTTTGTTTTTGTGGCACATCAATGATTTTTGGTACACATATAGAGAAAAATGTTCTGACTCCGAAAGCGTTCGCGATCAAATTTTTGGTTGATGCGCGCAAAAGTTATCGAGGTTTAAATTTTGGGCATAAGAAAAAAATCTTAAAATTACACCGTTTATTATATTGGCCAAAAACGCTGATATATATCTTCCTCCGTAAAATAAGAATATGAATATATTATAATAATCACTATAAAGTTGCACATATTCGCGAAATATGAGAAAAATAAAAAATATATAGCAGATTACATCAATATTTTCAATATATTAATGACATACACACACCTAAAAAATAATTTAAAAATATCTACATAATCTAAACACCATGATGAATCAAATGATATCAAAATCACACAAGTCCGTGTAGCGGTTTCTAAATCACAGCGACAACAAAACAAGATATTGAGGAAAAATATTTGTTTTTGGTTCGAAAAAATAATGTCATCATATTTATTTTTTTTTAATTGTATACAAGAAATTTCAGAAAAAAATGTTGGGGTTATTCTGCTATTTTACCCGAATTTCGCCGAAAAATTTACATATATAATAATAATCACTTTTTGTGCATAAGTATACGCCTTGCGGATTATATCAATACCCTTCCGATAAATCTTAGAATTCTATAAATAGGAATAAATCTTAAAATAAAATAATATTATGAAATATACATTTTAAATTGCGTCTAAATCGCGTAATTCTCAAAATCATTTGATGCGTTTGCGGTTTCCAGGAAGTACTGAAGTTTATCTTCCAATCCATATATATTTTGCGAAATTTCATTTGACGGCTAAGATGTGCCACACGTTACATTGAAGTACCCAAAAAATCGTAAAACGCGAATAATTTCCGAAAACTCCATATGCCATTAACGCGCATCCGATTTCGGTGTGCACCCTAAAAAAATACGTCGATCCATACCGATTTCAATGTGGTCCATTAGGAACCATGGATGTGCCAGCTCACACTATTTTTGAGATAAATTGCGGCTAAATCGCGTAATTCTCAAAATCATTTGATGCGCATGCGGTTTCCAGGAAGTACTGAAGTTTATCTTCCAATCCATATATATTTTGCGAAATTTCATTTGACGGCTAAGATGTGCCGCACGTTACATTGAAGTACTCAAAAAATCGTAAAACGCGAATAATTTCCGAAAACTCCATATACCGTTAACGCGCATCCGATTTCGGTGTGCACCCTAAAAAAATACATGTATCTATACCGATTTCAATGTGGTCCATTAAGAACCATGGATGTGCCAGCACAATCTATTTTTGAGATAAATTGCGTACATCTCTCTTCGGCTGAAGTTTTTAAAGTTATCTTTTCGAAAAAGATCAAAATCCGTATGAGGTCATTTATTGAAGCGGAAATGATACACAGAAAACGCAAGTAAATCCGCGATATTTTCAAAAACATTTTTTGCCAAATTTCATGTTTTTGGAAGGCCAGTTCCCGCCGTTCTAGTAAATGGATTTTCACGAAGAAGATTTTATATCATCCGAAAAGCAAAAAACTTTCCTGATCGCGAGTACCCGCATCATTCAGTTGACAGATCTAAAAATTTGGACCGAAAAATAGGTTTTTTAGAAATTTGATCGCACAAAATTCGCACCTTCGGATGAGTATTACTCAGAAGCTGTGCATACTACATACACAAAATACATATCAAATGACGCAGATTCGCGACTACAATAATCTTATAATCGATTTTTAGAAATTCCTGTTTGCGTATTAAAGCTAGAAGTAAAATTAAAAAAACACTCAAAATCGAGCTTCAAAATGTCAGCATCATTTAAAGGTAGATGCAGTTAAAATATTGAAAAATGATACATAAGGGGCGTAGTCCCCAGTTTGTTGGCTTCTAGTTTTATTTTGACACGAAGACCGTGCAATGAGTGGCTTAGTCACAAATCGATAGAGAACATAAAAATCTGGTTCGCCTCAACCTGTTTTTACACATTTTTTTACATTAAAGTAGACACAGCTTCCACCAAAATTAAGTTTGGAGGTCAATATCATGAACAGTTTGCAACGACAGATCAATTAACCCAAAACTATTTACTTTTTTTCATATACTTAAGTAGTCCCCGAGTTATAAAGGGGTGAACCTCCGCTTCAGCTATGTTAAAAAATTGGCAATATTGCCCATATATATATATATATATATATATGGGAGCTATATCTAAATCTGAACCGATTTTTCCCAATTTCAATAGGGTTCGTCCTTGGGCCGAATAAGTGACCTATGCCAAATTTCATCCAATGCGGATAATAAATGCGACCTGTACTTTGTTTACAATTTAACATGGACAGACAGACGGACAGACGGACATGCATAAATCGACTCAGAAAGTGATTCTATGCATATTCTCAAAAGGAACCATGGGTCTATCTCGATTATTTTTGCCTGTTACAAACATATGCACAAAGACATTATACCCTGTACCACAGTGTGGTGAAGGGTATAAAAAAACAAAAATTAAAATTGTGCATGTTCTTAATTATTTTAAATACACTTTCTTGACCCTACGACCAATAACCTTAATATAATATTCTTATAAAAATCCATCACCACCAAAAGAACTTTAAAATAATGTTGTTATTAAAATACATAGCTCCTGATATAAGATGATATTCTTTATGTTTGAAGATGGGACCCATTGGTCCACTACTTCTGGTACCTTCCTCACAAATGGTCAAAACTTTCAATATTGATAGGCCGACCGAATACTTTATTGGATTTATCGATAAAAGAACTCATAATGATTCTTTATCGACCGGAGTCATCTAATTATAAAACACCACCTAGAGGTCTTCTATCTACTGTAGATCTTCAAAAGGAAAAAATAACTGCTTATGTTACTTAATCGATATAAAACCTCCTGTGAAACCTCTATTGAAAAAATCGATATACCATAAAGCTTCTTCTATGTATATAGGAGTTATTCTATAAAGGTATCCTATAGAAAGACGCTCATTAAGTACTCTTTTGTAAGACAGTCCAGGAAGAAATTTATACAACAGAAATATTTATGAAACCTCCAATAGGCCGACGAACGACTTCTTCTTTCGACAGAAGACCTTAAAAAGGCCCTGCATCGACATAAGACATTTTAGGTGTTATTGTACCAGTACACGTTCCTGAGGCTCCTTATCGATAGAAGACCTCATAAAGGTCCTTTATCGACAAATATCATCTACTTACAAAAGAACATCTACAGGTTTTCTAACGACAGTAGATCTTCAAAGGTCACTGTATATCTTCAAAAGACACATTATCCACAAAAGACCTCTTAAGGGCCAATTATCGACGGTAGACCTTTAAAGGAAATATGGTGACAATAGACTCTCAAGTGGTCCGCTATCGAAAGAAGAGCATCTATGGGCCTTATATCGACAGAAGATTTTAACTATGCCAAATACGAAAAAAAACACAAATTTCTGGAAAGGCAGATATTTATACCCTACACAACTATGTTGACAGGGTATTATAGCTTTGTACAGCCCCAAGAGTTTGTAACGCCGCGAAATATTGGTTCTAGACCCACCTTTAAGTATACCGATCGTCATATCTCAACTAGCTGAGTCGATGTAGACATGTGTGTCCGTCCGTTCGCCCGTCCGTCCGTCTGTCCATTATAATTTGTAAACACGATACAGGCCAAAGTTATGGACCAATCTTCACGAAATTTTGCATGTAGGATGGGTTTTGACCAATGAAAACCCCTATTGTTTTCGGTAAATATCGGTTAATGTTTAGGGGATGAAATGGACCAAATACTGAATTTATGTCTGATTTTCTGGTCGCTTCAGAGGCCGCAATTATGGCCCAAAGATCGCGAGTTTTTACATGGAGAAGGGAATCGGCCCAAAGAATAAGCATGCCTGTTTCGATCGGCCAATATTTAGAGGGTCAAATAGACCCTGACTTTTGTGTGAAAAATTACAAAATTAGCATTTTATAGCGTATAGATTTACCCCTGAAAGACATAGACCTGAGAAGTTGATAGTATATCCAAGAGGAGTGGTTGACCTTTAAATTGGTACCAATTATATTGTCGTATGTACTCGGATGGGGGAGTAACACTTAAATATTTATAGGTGCTTACGTAATCAAATATTATTTATTAATCCATTACTACACTTGAGGACGGAAATATAGCGTTGATCGCTTTGAAATGTTCCATGAGGTTCCAATTATTGTCAAAGACCACGCCTATAAATTTCGGGGATGAGCAGATAAAAATTTTGAAATAAAGTGGACCGAAAACTTAATATTTTGTGTTTTTTTTTCGAGTCGATCTATAGGCTACAATTAATAGCCTAACATCACAAAACAACCCACGGTGAAGGGAATCTGGACAAGTAATGAGATCGCGAAATATTGCCCAAGCTCAGGATATAGAACCACAAAAAGTTTGATTTTCGTGGAAGTTGTGTAGGGTATCATATGGTCGGCCCCGGAAAAATTGAGGAAATACCATTAAAACTTTAAAATATCTATTTCTTGTCTTTGAGGACCTTACCTAAAATGTTATGAACAACATTTTTATAGGGTATTGCGAGAATGAAAACTCGCATCTTGTGGTCTACCAGCGTTTCTCTATTAAGAAGAATTTCTAAATGTCCTATACAATCAAAATTCTTCCTAGAGGTTTTCTATGGATTTCCAAAATATTTATATAGTTAAAACAATAAATTTGCCTCGTAGAGATAGCAGATCACTTCCAGGAAAGAGATATAAGGCATTTAACAGATATTCTATATATTAAATGGGTTTAAGAAGATGTTTTTTAAACGTTATCTAGAACACAGTTTTTGATGTCTAGTTTATTTACAAATATAAGAGCTTCTGGTTTTGCTCTATCTGAGTTCAATTAAGGAGAAAGTTCTATCTGGAGATTCTCTGTGACTCAATAAACAAGATCTCCAATAGCGTTTCTATGAAATAAATATCGAGAAGTCCCACTGGATACAGATAAAGTCGGTTAGCTACAAATTAAATTGTTGCTTTATGGAGTTCAGTTTTTTCAGTTTCAGTTTTCCTTTAGAGACGGGTTAACTATAATTCGAAGCATTTCTTGAGATTCAGTATTTTTTGCGGATTTTTTCTACATAAAGATTTTTTCTAAATGCCTCTCTGTTGACAGACCCAATTTTTGATGTTCTTTGCAGGAAAAATATATTCAACAGTTTATCTACAGGCGGGAAAGTTTAAAGAGGGTTTATATTTATACTTTTAGATAAACTTCCGAATATCTTCTAAACGTCATAATTGTGAAGTAAAATATTACTAATAGATTTCAACTTCACATGTTCGGTATTGCGAACCGGTCTAAAAGCCGACAAATTAATTTATACCAGCATCGCATCGAATCCAAATTCGCCCAACCTTAATAGATTCAATTCACAAATTATCATAACACTAATAAAGATGACTTTGACGGTAGATTTATGTTAGATGCTGATTAAATACAAAATGCACAAACACATACACACAATCACACAAACACACACACACATTTAATTAATGTCTTTTGATCATTGATGCTCTCACAAGTCGCCGGTTCTCCATGAGATGCGGGGTTTATTGCCATCCATCCATCCACATTGTTTGTAATGTTAATTTTTTACTCATTTCGATGATATTCAAGGTCAAACGTGAGAAAAATTAGATACAATAGGGCCTTTGAATATTTTGTGTTTTGTCAACCGAAACAGGTTAATTTAATTAACAGATAATGATCCATGAAATACAAATTTAAATATATTAATAAATTTCAAATCAAAATAATTTGAATACGGGGTCCTCCCCATATTTAAAAAAAAACCGAAATCCATAAAGCAACAATTTAATTTGTAGCTAACCGACTATGACGTTTATATTTGCATTTTCTTGCTGTTGTTTTGCTTTCATTCATCCACCACTCAATAATTAATTAATTAACATATAAACAAAGAAAAAATACTAATTTGAAATAAATAAAAAACAACGAAGCAGAAGAAGAAACAAAAAGTGATCTGCAAAAGCCACTTGCTTCTGCTGCATAAAAATCAGAAACTTTGCCATGCAACCGGAATTGCGATAAACTGAATTTATGGTAAATGCTGAAAACTGACTTTTGTTGTTGTTGTTGGGTTTTGTTTGGTATTCGATCAAATGAGGAAATCGTAAATAGTATGGCCAACGTCAGTTGTAGACAAACGCATGGATGGTGGGACGGTCGAACGGACAGACAGACATTCAGTCGGACCATAAAAATTTGCACAGCAATGTTATGCCATGAAACATATGGAAATGACTGGAACAAAAAGTAAAAAGGTAAATGCAAAAAAAAAAAAAAAAATATATTGAAATCGCAATATTGAAAGTGGAATGGTTTATTTTCAATACATTTCCTTAAATAAAATATATCAGTTTGGAGAATATAGATTAACCTTTTTAACGACTATGCAACAAATGAATAGACATCGAGAGTTCTTAAGAAAAATAATCGACAGAAGACGTCCTAGAGGTGATCCGTAGATAGAGAACTTTTATGGGCATATATCGACAGAATATCTCGAATATGCACATGCTGCATCGAAGTTTTTATAGGTCCCCTAAGGATATATAGGTCCTATGTAGTTAAAAATAAAAACTTCTAGAAATTATCTCCCGACATAAATGCTTCTAAGGCTGTAGTGAAGGGTTCCTGTCGAGAGATGGCTTCTATACAATTTTTGACGAAGTTTTTTTTTTTTTAGTAGTTTATAAAGGTCCAATAACTGGTTTCCTCCATAGACAAGAAAACGTATTTAGGTTCCTTATGGACAAATGACAATCTATAGGTCTTATATGGAAAAATCTATAGAACATTTCTCTCTGAAACTCATATAGGACAAATTTCGACAGCAAAAGAAAAGTTTTTTCTATCGACAGAAGAATAATTCCCATAGATCCTTTATCGATGTTAGATCAACTGTAGGTCCTATAGGATGAGAAAAGACCTCCTGGAGGCCAACTCTTGACAGGAGTTCTTTGAGGTGCGCTATAGACACTAGATTTCACATAGATCCAATTTCGACAGAAGACCACATAGACTGCCGTATGAGTTAAAAACTTTAAAATGGAATTACTCCTGTCGAAGTATCCTACGTACGGAGATCATCAAGAGATCTTCCACTGTATAAAAAAAAAAAATAACTAACCGGCTATAGCCTACTTATGGACTTTCTAAAGGTCTTCAATCGATAGTACATTGATATCAACTATCGACAGAAGACCTCCTAAGCGTTCCAAAGACCCATTATCAACAAAAGACCTCATAAAGGTCGTCTCTTCCTCTATTTGTAAAATACCACCCAAATGTCTTTTATCCACAGTAGATATTCATGAGATCCACTCTGGACTCAAGGCCACTTAGGAAGTGTCGGCAGTTGATAGTTATGAACAGAAGTCCTCATAAAGGTCCTCTCTTCCTCTATTTGTAAAATACCATCTAAATGTCTTTTATCCACAGTAGATCTTCATGAGATCCACTCTGGACTCAAGGCCCCTTAGGAAGTGTCGGCAGTTTATAGTTATAAACAGAATACCTCATAAACCTTCAAGAGATTCATTATCGCAAAAAGCACATCTGCTGGACTAGAAGTTCACTATTCACAGAAGAGCTTCTAGAGGTTCACAATCCGCAGAAGACTGCCTTGCCGGATATTATCAACAGATTATTTATAAGGGTTTATATTATTAATAGAAGTTTTATATTCACAGAATATATCGTGGAGTTATTTTTTTGACAAAATACATTCCACAGTTTCTCTATCGACAAAAGGCTTCATAGAGGCCCTCCATGGACATAAAGATTTGCTAGAAGTACTCTATCGACAAAAACCTCCAATATTGACGGATGATGAAATAAACACTTGAGATGAAATAAACCCTCTTTTAACAGAAGATTTGTAAGAGGTTCTGTATCAAAATGAAGATGTTCTAGTGTTCTTTCAAAGATTCTCTATCCACAAAAAGACCTCATCGCCATCTATAGAAATACCGGCTAGAAGTCCTTTATCGACAAAAAAAAATCGCCTATATTGACAGAAGACGCCTAGAGATCCACTATAGATCAAATATTTTTAGAGCTTCCTCCAGAGATCCTCTATCGACAAAATACTTCAAAGAGGTCCTCTATATATAAAAGAACCAGATAGAAGTTTTTTTATCGATAAAAGCTTTCTACATTGTCAGAAGATCCTTAGAGATGTCCACTAGAGATAGAATAATTCTTAGAGTTCATCTTCTGACAGGAGATTGCGTAGAGTTTCTGTTTCGACTTAAAATCTTCTAGAGATTTTCTACAGATTCTTAATGGACAAATAACTTCAACGATGTTCTCAACCTACAACTAGATATTCTCTAGCTATAAATACCTCATACGTCGGCAGAAGATCCCTAGAGAGGGATATTCTTTTGACAAAAGACAAGGGGTTCTGTATCGACAGGGGTCTTCAATAGTTATAATAACTTCAATAGATGTTCTCAACATATAACACGATCTACGAGAAGTTCTCTATCTATAAATTCCTTCTATATTGGCAGAAGATCCCTAGAGAGGGATCTTCTTTTGACAAAAGACTTCCAAGAGATTCTGTATCGACAGGGATCTTGAATAGTTATAATAACTTCAAGAGGTCTCCTATCGACAGTAGACCTACTAAAAACTGACGAAAGACTGGTTACAACTTCTCTATAGACCCAAGACTTCCATGTCCACTTCCCAATTTCGGTAAAATATCTTCCAGATGTCAGCTATTCCTTTTAAGATTTAGCAACTCCCACGTGCCCTTAATCTACAAAATATTTTTAACGGATCCTCTAAAGAATGATAAAGCTTTAGAGGTTCTTTATCGATATATAAAACCCCTTCTAGAGAAGCAGAATGCCAGAATGCATTTTGTCGAGTCTTTACGGTTTCTATGTCTTTGGAAGCACTTCTCTTCTGTAGTTAGAATACCTTCTTTAGGCATCCAATAGTGGCTACTAGAGATCATTTAGAAATAGGTTACTATGTTTAGGACCTCTGTATAGACGGGACAATTTTCATGCTTATTAAAAGAGTGAATATGTGAAAGAAACCTCTATCCTATTTTCAGGACATATGTACTTAAAAATATCTACTCCGGGTTCATATAGACAAAATACATTCGTTCAAAGGAATATTTTTTGAGGGTCTGCTTTTCCACGAAGGTCTATAGTTGAAAAGACCTTCGGCCGGTCTTTTTATGAGCTCAGGGTTAAGAAAAAAAATGTACCTCATTGAAATATAGTTTATAGAAGAATTTCGAGTCGATTTAGAAATCTACGTCCAGAGAAAATGCCACACTGCCAATGATCCTTAGCTTGATGAGAAGATGCCCCTTAATTAACCAGTAATCAATGATTCATAGTCGTAAACCTTGAAGGGTGGCTCTCTAATACTGGGGATCTCGTATCTATTAGTATTGAATGAATTGCAGTCAGGTTACCGACTATATTCGAATGGAGACTAGTTGATAACTGACCGGATAGAAATGATTTTCCTCGGCATCACTAGACTGCCTAATTGAGGAATATGGAACCTTTTGCCAGAGTCAGGAAAGCATTCCAGCTATATGCAATATTAAGGTTTTCAGTTTTATTAAACCATAATGAAGTCAGAAATTGTACCTATCGGTCCAGCTCATTTGACTATTTCCCACATGATTTTAAAATGTGAAAATTTCATATGAGAAAAAAGTTCTTCAACAGGTCCAATTTTGTGTTTGCAACTCCCAGACGTCAACGTTTCCATTAAAATGTAAGCCAGTCAGCTGTTATTAATGAAAACACTTTATCGTGAACAAGAAGAAAAAAATAAAAAAACAACAACAACTCAAAGAAGACGAGACAAGAAGAAAAATTACGAGCACTGCTTATAGTTTCAATTTCATTTTCAATTCAATTCAAGTTTTTATAGAAAATGAAAGCCATCATAGCTGTAGCATCATAATCATCATCATCCTCTTCATCATTCCGTGGTCGTCATCTTCATCGCAGTTGTGGTTATCGCCGTCATTGCCATCGTAATCATAACACATTTTTTTTGTGTTGTTGTGTGGAAAGAAAGTAAAATTGGCAGAAAAAATGTTATAATTTCTAGTTGGTAGAGTTTTTTTTGTTGTTAATTTTTTTATTATTTATTTTCATGTCTACACTTAAGACAAAAAAATAGAAATAAATGAATGAATTATAAAATATGGGGAGTCAGAAAAGTCTTTACACGTCAAAAGTGTACGTATGTGTGGTTGTGCCTTTTTAAATGTCCATAAAAACAATGAACATTTTATGCTTCATTTTTTCAGTATTATTGCCTTTATGGGCTAACACTTTAAGGTTTTCGGAAGCCACCTTGGTGGCTCCCACATTTCACATAGTCATTTGTGTGGATATGGGTCATTTATTTTTAAAGTTTTTTATGTTTAAATACACTGACATTTCAGAAGAAACAAATTATGGATATTCAGCAAAATTTGAATATCCATAATACAAAAAACCAGTGAGCGGAGCAGTATAGTCGGACGGGGCCGACCATACGATACCCTACACTTCTACCACGGAACTCAAATTTTTTGCGGATGTTTATTCCGAGCCTGGGCAATATTTCGTGATATTTTCCTCCTCTTACCCGATTAGAGGTAAACTGCATCTCACATATTTCGAGTATTCAGTACAGCTATGTCCAAATCCAATACAAAATTTCATTTGTAGTCATATAATGAAAATAACACAAAAAATTAAGTTTTCGGTCCACTTCATTCCAAAATTATTATCTGATCATCACCGAAAATTATAGGCGTTGTCCTTGACCATAACTGGAAGCTCATGGAGCATTTCAAAGCGATCAGCACTATATTTCCGCCCTCCAGTATGGTAATGGGTTACTAAATAATATACGTATACGGAGATACCTGTAAATATATGGGTGTAACTCCCACATCCGAGCACATACAACAATATAATTGGTATTAATTTAAAGGTCAACCACTCCTCTTGGATATAAAATCAACTTCTCGGGTCTATGTCCATCAGGAACCAATATATACGCTATAGAATACAAATTTTGTCATTTTTCACACAAAAGTCAGGGTCCATTTGACCCGCTAAATATTGACCGATCTTTATCAAAACATGCATGCTTAATCCCCTTCTCCATGCAAAATTTCAAGATGTTCGATTATTGCGGCCTCTGGAAAGAAACACCGACAAAAATTTAGTATTTGGTCCATTTCATCCCCTAAATATTAACCGATCTTTAAAAACAATAGGGGTCTTCATTGGCCAGAACACATCCTACATGCAAAATTTCGTGAAGATTGGTCCATAACTGTGGCCTGTATCGTGTTTACAAATTATAATGGACAGACGGACGGACGGACACACATGTCTAGATCGACTCAGCTAGTCGAGATATGACGATCGGTATACTTAAAGGTGGGTCTAGGACCAATATTTCGCGGCCTTACAAACTTTTGGGGCTGCACAAAGCTATAATACCCTGACAACATAGTTGTGTAGGGTATAATAATATTTAAAAACATATAACGAAAATTTGAAAAAAAAATTATTTTGTAGTCTGTTATAAAAAAAGTTTGATTATTGGAACTCAAAAACTTCACTATTTAAAACAAACAAATATTTAATTATTTTTTTAACTTTAAAATGTCCAGAGATTTCGTTATGAATAGAAGTAGGGATGGTTGGAATGTAAATTATAGAATTTTGAGCAGCTTTTTGTATTGGGAAAAGTGGGAATTTTCCTGTTTCAAAAACATAATGATTTTTGAAAAGAAAAATAAACACCAATTAAAAAAAATATGCATTCGCAAAAAAATCGGGGAATTATATTCAGATTTATTATGAAGCAAGAGACAAAGCATACTACCAATCCGTTAAGTTCGGCCGGTACGAATCTTACACCACGTGGTGTATTCAAAATTCTTGAAATCGATTGGGATCTTTATGTGGGGACTACTTTTATGATGTAAAAAAACAATGTTCCAAATTAAAGGCAGACATCTTAACAAATAAAAACCAGTAAGGAAAGTAGTAAAGTCGGACTGGGCCGCCTATATGATACCCTTCACCACTGTGGGTATATTAATTAGGAATATTAACATGAAATTGGATTAACTAAAATATGTGATATTTATCTAAATGCAACTAGAAAACGCAACTACGTAACTCTATGTTCACTTTACTTTGTTGCCCAATTTACTTAAAATCGGACGAAAATATATATGGAAGCTATATCCAAATATGGACCGACTTCAACAAACTTGTCACAGATTAGGTTATACTAATTTCATTACGTTTTGCTCCTATCAGCCAAATCAATTACTTATATATAAATCTCAACCGATTTTCACGAAACTTAGCACACATCATTCTGGACTAAATTCAGTACACTGTGCAACATAAGAACTTTGGTACATTATTTACATTAAATCGGATGAAAATATATATTTAGATCTGAACCGATTTTCACGAAACTCAGCACACATCATTCCAGGCTCAATTCAGTACGCCATGCCAAATTACGTGCAAATCGAAAGATATATAGGAACTGCGGTGCACCATTTACATGAAATCATACGAAACTATACATGGGAGCTATATCTAAATCTGAACCGATTTTATCGAAACTGGGCAGACATCATTCCAGGATCAATTCAGTACGTTATACCAAGTTTCGTGCAAATCGACAGATATATAGGGTCTTTGGTGCAACATTTACCTTAAATCGGACGAAAATATATATGGAAGCTATATCTAAATCTGAACCGATTTTTCCCAATTTAAATAGGGTTCGTCCTTGGGACAAACAAATGAGCTGTGCCAAATTTCATCCAAATCGGATTATAAATGCGACCTGTACTTTGTTTAAAATTTAACACCAACAGACGGACGGGCATGCATAAATCGACTCAGAAAGTGATTATATGCATATTCTCAAAAGTAACTATGGGTCTATATTGTTTCCTTTTCCACAGTGTGGGGAAGGATATAAAAATAACCAATATTGAAAACAAATTATGGCCACTTCGATGAGATAATCCAGTTGAAAACTTATTAGAATAATCAAAACTTCAACCGTTTTAGATAATTTTTTCTATATTGACAGAAAATGTCCTAGAGTTATATATTGACACAAAACATTCCAGAGGTTCTCTATAGATATAAGGCTTCATAGAGAGCATATATCGACATATTACCTGTATTACCGGATGATAAAATAATCCCTCGAGTTTCTCTCTCAAGAGGCCTTTTAAGAGTCCTTCGGGAAAAATGAGTTTTACTCTTTAATATCCCGGAATCCCAAATTATAGCCTCTTTGGTGAGAAAATTCGGTTAAAATCTTAAAAATACTGCAATGGGGTCGTACCCTTATATGAGGCCTATGCCACAATATGGATCTATATCAATAATTTTATGTATATACATATCTCGTCAAAAACCCGGAATACCAAACTACAGCCACATTGTTGTCAAAATGTGACTAAAGTCTCCGTAATACCGAAAATGGATGGGTATAATTACATGAGAGCTATATTGTGGTAGGAAGATTCGACACCTCATGGGAACCTAAAAAATCGGATAATAGCCAATTCGGTTGAAAAAGTGCACAAAGTCTCCAAAATATCTAACAAATCCCCCATATATAAATCCACCGATTTGTGAGAGCTAACCCAATGTTAGTACAAATAAATAAAATTTCAGCCAATACACTTTGGCCGAATTACCAACTCGCCAAAATACTGAAATGGGTTTAAAGGCTCCAAAAAACCGAAATGTGGGAGGTATCGTTAAATGGGGGCTACACCGAATCATAAACCAATATTGATCATTTTTGGTAGGGAGATTTTCAAAAATATGGGTCCAAAGTCGCCAAAATACTGAAAAGAATCCAAAGTCGCCAAAGTACCGAAATGTGGGAGGTATCGTTATATGGGGGCTACCCCCAATAATTAAATAACCAATATTGAAAATTTTTAGTAGGGAGATTTTCTACTCAATTAGAATTCAAAATATCAAGTTAGAGCAAATTCTGTTGGAAAACATGTTAAAACTCTGAGAAATACCAACATATGGGAGGTATCGTTATTTTTAAAATTAAATTTTAAACAAAATATTTCTTAGTCCGTATCATAGGTGTGGGTTTTTTGAAAAAATCGTTTTCAAGCCCTATAAAAGGATTAGAATTAAAAAAATATATATATCTGAAACCTTATCATAGTTTAAAAAAATATTATTCATGCCCTAAACTAGGCTTGGATTTAAAAAAAAAATATTTCTCAAGCCCTATCGTAAGTGTGGAGCGGCGAGGATTTAAAAAGTATATATTTTTTCAAGCCCTATAATATGGGTGGATTTTTTAAGAAATGTTTCTCCATCTCTATCGTTGGATTTAAAAAAAATTCAAGCCCTTTTAAAGGCTTAGGATTTAAAAAAAAAATATTTTTCAAGTATTATCATAGACTTAGAATTAAAAAAAAATATTTCTTAAGCCCTATCATAGGCGTGGAATTAAAAAATATATTTTGAAATGTATTTTTCAAGCTCTAACATGGGCGTGGATTTAAAAATATTTTTTTTTCAAGCCCTGACATAGGCGTGGATTTTTAAAAGATAATTTCCAATTCTATAATAGTCGTGTTTTTTAATATATTCGAGGCCCTAACATAGGCGTGGATTTTTTAGAAGACATTTTTCAAGGCTATAATATATTCGAGGCCCTACAATACGCATTGTTTTAAAAAAAATATTTTCTAAGCCCTATTATAGGCTTTAACGTAGAAAATTATGTCCCTATAATTGGCTTGAGTTTGTAAAATGATTTTCGGAACGAAAATTATTCCGATTTTCATGTATCCCCCATTTATTTTATCTATTTTCCAAAAAACTGCATGACTCAATGTGCAAATTGCGAAAGGGATACCACCATGGACACGATAGGGTTTCCAAAAACACCTCTTTAATGTGATTACATGGTGTGAAAAAATGCTTAATGATTTTCTTATGCTAAAAAAAAAGTTGCGGCTAAAACAATTTGTTGTTGTTTTTTTTTATAATTTTGTCTTTCTTCGTCTGCTATGCTTGAGAAATTTTGCAATCCTCAACGATGATGAAGATGATAATGAGGATGAACGAAGGTGGTAGTGGTGGTGGTGGTGGTGGCGGCTACGACTACGACGATGATGATGATGAAAATAAAGTTTTGAAATACTTTAAAAATGGTATTTATATACACATTTTTAAACGCTGCTGGGTGCTCAGCGCTACATTGCAAAGAAAGAAAAAAAGAAGTGGGAGCCAAAGCAGACACTTTGCATGTTGCAATTGCAGAAAACAGAAAAAAAACGAAATGAAATGAAACACCAGAGCGAGACAAAAAAGAGAGCAATAAACTAAAGCGAAAGACAGAAATAGACAAAGGGGGGAAAAGCAAAAACAGAGGGAAATTTTTATATAAAATGTTTTTTTTTTAACTTACCTTAAATTTAAAGAAAAAAGTTGTTGAGATTTTTTTTTCAACAAATCTTATTTGATTTGATAGTTAATCCAACTTTCGGCAAATCCAATTTTTGAAAATCCTAAAAAAGCTGTAATTATTATTTTTTATTTTTTAACAAAAGAAAAGGAAGAAATATTTTATTTTTTTTGTATTATCTTGTTTTTTTTTTTCTTTGCAATACACAAAAGAAATTTGATGAAAAATAAAAGAAATGAAAATATGGAAAAACGACAATAAACGTTATAAGTCACACACTTAATGGTTACACGCACGCGTATTGAATTTTTTTCTCTTCTACTTTTTTTTTGTCAACGAACGAAATATCCAGACACTTGTTAATAATATTTAATTTCTGGTTTTTCAATTTCCTTTTCAATATAAGGAATTTCTTTTTAAAATTATAAAATCACTTGGTTTTTTGAATTTTTATTTTCATTTTGTTTATTTTTCAAAAATTTTTATTCCATATTATTTTTTTAATTACAAACTTTTTGTTGTTGTTGGATTTTTCGTTTTTCTTTTCTTAGCAAAATTTAGTTGGTTTTTTCCACCAACCAAAAAAAAAATTTTGATTTTTTTTTTCAAAACGGATACAATGCGCAGACGTATTTCAAAAAACCATTCACTTGACTGCTCATTTGCAGACTAACTTGGCCGTATGGTTGGCCAACTTCTTGTTGGCTCATAAACTCCGTCATTGCGGTGTTTGTGTTTGTTAGTCAGGTTGGCCGCATTGACGTCTGCGCTCTGCTGGTTTCTTCTCTTCTTCATGGCTAACAACTGTCATTGCAGGTTAATTGTGTTTGTGAACACAACAAAAAAAGAGTACGTCGCGACGTCTGTGATTGTTTAGTATTATTATGCATCAAATGCATCGCGCGTTTATTGGCGTTATGTTTTGGATTGGGTTGGTGGACAGTGGCTAGGTAGATATTAAAATAAGCAGGGTTTTAAGAAATTTAGGAAATATTTTCGGAATCGTGGTTTTAGTCCTATCCTAGGCGTGGATTTTTTAAAAAATATGTTTACGTCCTATCATAGGCGTGGATTTTTATACCCTTCACCACACTGTGGTACAGGGTATTATGGCTTTGTGCATATGTTTATAACGGGCAAAAGGAATCGAGATAGACCCATGGTTCATTTTGGAAATACGCATAGAATCACTTTCTGAGTCGATTTATGCATGTCCGTCCGTCCGTCCGTCCATGTATTTTTGTGAACAAAGTACAAGTCGCGTTTATGATCCGATTTGGATGAAATTTGGTACATATCATTTATTTGGTCCAAGGACGAAACCTTCAGATTTAGATATAGCTCCCATATATAGTTTCGTCCGATTTTAGGTAAATGTTGCACCGATTTTATGTAAATGGTGCACCAAACTCCCAATATTGGTCCCATTGAGACAAAATTTTGCACAGAGTATTGAATTAGGTCTAGATTAATGTATGCCAAGTTTGGTTAAAATCTGTTCAGATTTACATATAGCTCCCATATATAGTTTCGTCCGATTTCATGTAAATAGTGCACCAAGCTCCCAAATTTTGCACAGAGTATTGAATTAGGTCTAGATTAATGTATGCCAAGTTTGGTTGAAATCGGTTCAGATTTAGATATAGCTGCCATATATATTTTCATCTGATTTTATATTAATGCCGCTCCGACATTACGACTCAGACCGACATTTTCAATATTTTTATACCCTACACAACTATATTGTCAGGGTATTGTAGCTTTGTGCATCCCCAAGTGTTTGTAACACCGCGAGATATTGGTCCTAGACCCACCTTTAAGTATACTGATCGTCATATCTCGACTAACTGAGTCGATCTAGACATGTGTCTCCGTCCGTCCGTCTGTCCATTATAATTTTTGTTATGGACCAATCTTCACGAAATTTTGCATGTAGGAAGGGTTCTGGCCAATGAAGAAATATCGGTTAATATTTAGGGGATGAAATGGACCACAAAATTTATTTTTGTCTAATTTTTCGGACGCTCCACAGGCCGCAATTATGGTCCAAACATCGCGATTTTTTGATAATAATCAATATATAGCCGGTCAAATGAACCCTGACTTTTGTGTGAAAAATTACAAAATTTGTATTCCATGGCGTATGTATTTACTTGTAGGGGACATAGATCCGAGAAGTTGACAGTATATCCAAGAGTGGTTGACCTTTAAATGGATACCAATTGTATTGTCGTATGTACTCAGATGTGGGAGTTACACTTAAATATTTGCAGGTGCTTACGTATTCCTATATTATTTAGTAACCCATTACCACATTGGAGGGCGGAAATATAGCGCTGATCGCTTTGAACTGTTCCATGAGGTTTCAGGTATGGTCAAGGACAACGCCTTTAAGGACAACCTTTTTAATTTTCGCTGATGATCAGATAATAATATCGGGATGAAGTGGAATCAAAACTTAATTTTGTGTGTTTTGTGTCGAATCGATCTATAGGCCACAATTGGAAGCCGAACATCACAATACAACCCACAGTGAAGGGAATCTGGACAAGTACGACTATACTGCTCCGCTCACTGGTTTGAAAGTATTTTGACTTGGATTTTTTAAAATTATTTTTATACCCTCCACCATAGTATGGATGGTATATCAATTTTGTTTTTCCATTTGTAACTCATCGAAATAACCAATTCCGACCCTATAAAGTATATATATATATTCATGATCAGCGTAAAATTCTATGACGATATAGCCATGTCCGTCTGTCTGTTGTAATCACTCTAGCGTCTAAACGAATGGAGATAGATCGCCAAAATTTTGCATAGAGTCATCTTTTGTCTGCAGGCAGGTCAAGTTCGAAGATGGGCTTTATCGGTTCACGTTTAGGCATAGCTGCCATATAAGGGTACCCCCCAATTTTCGGTATTTTGATGTTCTAGTTTTTGGGGTGTTTTGACCGGATTTTTTCACCGAATTGGCTGTAATTTAGTAATTTTAGTTATTATTGGGTAGTAAATCTCTCCACCCCCAATTTTCGATATTTTGAGGTTCTTGAGCGCGTTTTTTAACCGAATTCGCTGAAAGTTGGTATTTTGTAGTCGTATATGGTAACAAATCTCCCCATCAAAAATTATTAATATTCACCCCTTTTTAGGGGTAGTTCCCATATAACCCCTCTTTTTTATATTAAAATAGTTATCTGATTTGTTCCTTGTGTTGGGTAGTCGTTACGGGGAATAGTCAATTTTTACCCCACAAAGACTATTTATCCATCTGTTGTAAGGATTCCGTCTTCTAAAGATATTGTGATCAAAAGAAAACTCAAACATGATGATAATGAAATATATCGGCAGACATTTAGGCATCTCCTCAATATAGTGATAACTCCTGAAGGAAAGAATTGAGATAAACAATTAAAATATTGGGTTCAATATTGGCATATACCGGTCAATAATTAGGCATAACCCTCATATAATGATATCCCCAAATATTCACTATTTCCTACACTCAATCAATATTGATCCCCCTTTAGGCATAGCCTCATATAACTTTGTAATCTAAACCAGTGAGCGGAGCAGTATAGTCGGACGGGGCCGACCATATGATACGCTACACAACTTCCACGGAAAACTAACTTTCATTGGATCTATATTCTGAGCTTCGGCAAATTTCGCGATATTTGAACCATCTGGACCAAATCTATACGCTATAGGATACAAATTTTGTCATTTTTAAACAAAAGTCAGGGCCCATTTGACCAGCTAAATATTGACAGGCATGCTTATTCTTTTGCCCGATCCCCTATGTAAAAATTCGCGATGTTTGGGTCATAATTGTGACCTCTAGAGCGACCAGAAAAACCGACAAAAATTAAGTATTTGGTCCATTTCATACCCTAGATATAAACTGATTTCGTGAAGATTGGTCCATAACTGTGGCCTGTATCGTGTTTACAAAATATAATGGACAGACGGATGGACGGACACACATGTCTAGATCGACTCAGCTAGTCGAGATATGACGATCGGTATATTTAAAGGTGGGTCTAGGACCAATATTTGGCGGCGTTACAAACTCTTGGGGCTGCACAAAGCTTTAATACCCTGACAACATAGTTGTGTAGGGTATAATTATAGTAGTTTGAGGATTTTATGCTCTACCATGCGTTATCAGTATCAGTCCACTTTTTGGATCTTACAGATTTTAGGAAAAATCCCCATTAAAAAGTGCTGAAGTTTGTATTTGGTGTACATAATGGTGTACATAAATCGGTTTGTAGAATTGCCACTTTTTGGTATGTTCCCTATATTTTCATTTCACGTAACTGTCAGTATTCCTATGGTGGAGGGTATCCAAAGTTCGGCCCGGCCGGCCCACAGTGGGAAAAAATGCAGATCTAGCGCGCAGAAAATCAAAGTAGATGTTTTACTGTATGTTTATCGATATTTTGGATAAGAATAGATTTAGATGGACAATTTTAATTATTTTATGAAAAAATTTGGCAATTTTTTTTTTATTAACCCATTAAGCGCCGATTTTTTTTAGAAAAAACTTAAATTTTTTGGTGTAAATTACTATTTTGAAGCAATTGAAATATTTTATAATAAGCAATATTTTTCGTTATAACTAATAGTACTCCTAAAATGGAAGCTTCTTTTAAAAATTCCGAAACATTTGGAGGGTAAAAAGTGGGTTAAGGCCAAACACTATTGTTATTATATATATCTTTATTATTGTAAATATTACATATCTAAAACATTAAACTATATATATTTTACAAAATTTAGGCGTTACTTATTAAATACTAATCACATTCAGAATCCGAGTTTTGATCGGAATTAGTTGGTAGCATTGGATCCTCCAGTAGTTTAAGGACTTCTTCAGATAGTGGCTCACTATATCGATGGTTAAGAGATGTACTACGAGACAAACTTGATATTTTTGGATCAGAAGAAAATAGCAACCTATTGAAAAGATCCCTCATTGTTTCCTCACGACTAATTTTTCTGGTCTACAGTTCGCTGTATTTCCGAAAGTCCTTATTTCTGGATTCCATGGCTTCTTCAGACAACATTCCTATGGGCAAAGCTGCACATTTAATTATATCAGCTCCATGCACTAATATTTTGTGTATGCTTGAAGGCATATAGAACCAAGGATATAATTCCACGAAAAAAAAAATAAATGTTTCCTCAGTAAGTTTTTCAAATGACTCTGCGTTAATAGCATATCCACAGGCCATCGTTGAAAGGATGATACTAAAATTTTTAATTAATTTTTCATCAACACCAGTTATCGATGATGCCAAGCCAGGTTGGCTAAAAACGCCTAGCAATATTGCCATCGTTTGTTGTTCCGGATACTGACTTAGGTGTGTCAACAATAATGTGCATTTCTTCCTTCAAATCATTAATGATACGTGCCTTCCTTTCTTCGAAAAGTGGCCGATCGGAGCTATTAATTTTCCACTTTTTCAAAACCAGTCGGTATGAAATGTGCAATATACATTCTAAAAATCGAATCCTTGCATGTAAGGTAGACAGACCGTATTCGTATAAATTGATGTTTGGGGTTAATGACGAAATTTTGTTGTAATCATTCATTACTTTTGCTGTTATGAGCTTATAGCGAAAACCATAAATGTAGGTAAAACAGTGTATATATGAATGTTACACCAATGATATTTTTCAGGGTTCATAAAGTGGACCCTTTACCTGCGGTATTTTAGAAGACTCTTACAACCGATTTCGTTGTAATTTTAATTTTCATTTAGAAAGACATTTGGAATAAATGTATATTCAGTGCATGAGTTTAAAATCAACGTTTGGAGCAGCTTACTTAAATCCCTCATTTTCATACTCACACCCATTACTATTGAACATTAGGATGTACATTTTGAACTTATTTTTTTTCTTATCTGCTATGCTGTGATCTATTCCAAGTCATATTTGATGAATTATATCAAAAAAATTCACAAATTTTTAATTTTATTTGAACAAAACCTTAAAAAAGCTTCCTACACAAAATTGGCATTTTTTCAAAAAATTGCCATAAATCCGAGAATCGCAGGAAGTCGCAGGAAAAAATTTAGTATGATGTTCTAGACAGACACACAAGAAAAATAAAACAAAAATCAAAGCTGAACTCAACTGCACTCCATACTAAACCCCTATTTTAATTGAAGGAATTAAAAAAAACGGACCTTACATATATTTAGCCCGAAACACCTAAATTAAAATAACTTATGGGTTATATAACTATACCATTTAATTAAATACCAATACTATATATCAAAAATGGACAAAATTTTATAATAATATATTCACAGAATGCACACGACCATCGCAATTTTATAGCAAAAAAATGCCATTTTTAACATTGGAAAAATTTTCTGTTTTAAATGTACCGTTATTCCGTTCTAGCTTATCAATTCGGATTATTTTATACGGACTTAAGTACTCTCAACACTCTACTTTAAAACTGCATTAATGTTTTAAAGTTTCCTTCAACTTCATTTTTTGATTTTCTGCGCGCTAGATCGGTATTTTTTCCCACTGTGCGGCCCGGTCGAATATTCTAGGCGGGAAAATAAAAAAATAGTTTGAGTCCCATTCTAGGCGGGAATTTAAAAAGAAAATTTTTAGTCCTTTTCTAGACGAATATTTTTGAGTGTATTTATAAAGGGAGTGAATAAAAAAATGCACTGGAAAGTAATTATAACATTTATTAAAACATTGTATTTTATTTCAAAATGTTTTATTTTTTAACCACTGTAACATCCTTCTTAAAACTGCATATGTTGCTGTGCCTCTCACATTGATTTTTTACTATTTGTTTTTTTTTTAAATTCTCTTAATTTGAGTGAAATTAAAAAATGTTTACTCTTAAATTTAAATTTTATGTTGATATTGGTTGTTGGTCTCTTTCAATTTATTCTTTGCACGTTTTTTCTTAAAATTGTTACTTTTGTTGTTGTTATTTTGTGTGTCTTGGATTACTTTAATGGTGTGGGGTGGTAAATTTTTTGATTTTTGTTTCGTTTCCAACACAGTGGATATCTGTGTAGTGGTTTTGGTCTTTGTCTATGATACCCGATTGATTGTGTGGGTATGTTTTTCCCCATTCTTCAGTATTCTGCAATCGTTGATGTTGTTTTACGGTATTTTTTCTCCTTCTTCGTTGGTCTTTTATTTTCAAATCTCTTTCGTTGTTATTTTTTTTTTACAATTGTAGTTGGTCTCCTTGTTTTGTTTTGTTGTGTTGTGATTGTCGTTTGGCTTTAAGCATTGCCGTTTCTGTTGTTGTCTTTTATAAATATTTACTTTACAATTTGTTTAATGTGATTTTAATCCGCGAGCAACACTGACAACAACAACAACAAAAACCTTCCACAGCTCTGAACGCGTTTTATTTGCTATTTTATTTTATTTCAGTATTTTTTTTTTCGTATCTCCATCATGGATTTGTCGGTTGTATGTCGTTCAACAGGTTTTCTGCGCTATATATTTGCAATTGTATGGGTGTGTGAGTAGGTATGTATGTATGTTTGTATGGTGTTGTTGTTGTTTCATAGCATTTTGATTTCATATAATTTTTTTTATTTAAATTTTGCAAAACAACTATTTCTTTTTTGTAGACACCACCACGAACAGCAACAACAAGCGAGTGTGACGAACGGACAGACATATATACATAGTAGTTTTTTTTTTTGTTTCTAGTCACCCTCCCTCTATTTCTTAGAGTATTGTATAAGTTGTTGTTAAGTTTTTGTTGTTAAGTTAGTAAACAATTAATTGTTTTATAGGAAACGTACCAAGAAAATCTTGTCTTAATTTTTGTGTGTGTGTGTTTTTTTTTTAATTTTATTGTGTTATTTTATTTTGGCATGTCGGTTTATTGTTGCAAAAAAGGTGTTAATTTTCTTGATAAATTGTGTTTTTGTTTATGTGTGGCTTTTCTTCCCACTGGTGTGTCCACTTGTTACGTCTTTCCCAGCTAGCATTTTGAATGACCATCTTTTCCTTCAAGGCCATGCGCTAATGGTCGCTTCCTCCTATCTTTTAACACAGTCTTTAGTTATGCTTCATGGATGACACATTGTCGTTGTTGTTGTGTTTGTTATTTTCGTAATTTGGCGCATCTTTATGGCATGTAAATAAAAAAGACTTAAGAAACGAACCTGATTTAAATAATGCAACCAAGGACATTTGGAAGGAAACCAGTTTAAACTGGAGATGTCAAACTTGGTAAACATAAAGAATAGGTTTTTTAGAGAATTTCTGAGCAGTGTTGGCGGTTTATTTGGGATACCATTTGTATTTTGTTTTTGCAAAATAGTCAGGCTGACAACACACAACAGTGGGAAAGGTATGGAATTGTTTGTAAATGCCTTGTTAACCTCGAAGTGAGGCACCAGCGAAATTCTCATGCAGTTTATGTCGTTGGTCAGCTAAGTACTTCGCTTTGTTACAAGAGACATTTGGGTTTGAAAGGTTTTTTGTATTGAAGCAGAAGATCATAGAGGATCAGTGGCGTGATCCGAAACTATAGTCTTCCCTGCCTTACCCCTCGGCAAACAATGCCATACATTCCCCACTAATAAATAGTTGTTTTTTTATAAAAACTACAAACTGGGATTCAGCCTGACTAGTTTGCAAAAACAGAATTTCTGAGTAATATGGATGGAATGGAAAGTAGTTTTTAAGCAATAATTTTTCAATTAAATTTAGATTTTGGAAATAATATGTTGTTAGTGTCGATTTTTTAAAGAATATTTTTTAACTTTAGCGTGGATTTTTTGACAAATCCAAAAAATAAGCGTAGATTCTGTCAAATATATTTTTTAGATAAGAGTGGATTTAAAAAAAAATATTTTTTAAACAAGCGTGGGTTAAAAAAATAGACTGGCGTGAATTTAAAGAAATATAGTTTTAGACCGCGTGGAAATATTATTAAGACACGTGTGGCTTTCAGAAAAATATTTTTACGTGAAGCGTGGATTTGAAAATATATTTTTAACTAGCTGGGGGATGATATATACCAAGCAACGGCTCTGATTGACTTTCTCATGGCGAATCCCAGGCTTATCCTGGTCCCTCTTTCATTTCAATTGTGGACACTGACCTCCCCGCGGGGTAGCTATTTTCATTGCCCGTTGAACTAGTGAGCTGAGTTCACCTATAAGAACTATAAACAAGTGAAAAAGCGTAAAGTTCGGCCGGGCCGAACTTTGGATAGCCTCCATCATAGATATACTGACAGGTACTTGAAATGAAAATGTAGGGAAAATATCAAAAAGTGGACCTATACCGACATTTCTACAACGCGATTATGTAAACCATAATATGAACCATGTTCCGGAAAATTTTGATTTCATCCTACCTGTGCCTAGATGTGGACTATCGGTCCACTCCTTCTGATACCTCCCGCACAGGGGCTAGGCCTAAATGCGGGTTAGAGTTCATGTATAGTTCATTATCGAACCTTACATTCTAGCGTTATCTCAATATCCTCCGCAGGTTAAATGATTACGACAGACTCTTAGCACCAAAACGCGGAACAAATTAGATAACTATTTTAATATAAAAAGGGGACTACCCCAAAAAGGGGGCGAATATAAATAATTTTTGGTAGGGTGATTTTTTACCATATACGACTACAAAATTCCAAATTGCAGCGAATTCGGTTGAAAAACGCGCTCAAGAACCCCAAAATACCGATTATTGGGGATACTCTTATATGGGGGGCTACCCGAAAAAAATGGGCCTATATTCATAATTTTTTGTGGAGAACACAAAATACTAAATTGAAGCCCATTCGGTTTTGTGGAGACATTTAGTACCAAATAAGTCAAGAACCCCAAAATACCGAAAATTTGGTGGGGAGCTATGCCTAAACGTGGACCGATATATCTCATCTTCGAACTTGACCGGCCTGCAGACAAAAGACAACCCTATGCAAAATTTCAGTACCCTATCTCAATTCCTTCAGAAGATAGCGTGATTACAACAGACGGACAGACAGACGGAAATGGCTAGACCGTCTTAGAATTTTACCCTGATCAAGAATATATATACTTTATAGGGTCGGAAATGAATATTTCGATGTGTTACAAACGGAATGAAAAAATTAATATACCCTCCATACTATGGGTTGAGAAGTCAGGTTAGTTGCCCACACAAGGAATACTATGAAAAGGCAACGAAAAAGAAAACCAAACCACCCTAATGTTGACGACCCCACCAAACCCCCTAATGTTGACGACGTATAAAGGACCACGATCTGCGAATCTGCACTTGGAATGTTCGCACGTTGTAAAGAACAGGCGCAGTTTTCGCTTTGGCGGATGTACTCAAGAAGTACAAAGCCGATATTATTATCTTATATGAAATGTGATAGAAAGGGACCAGCGTAAGTAAATCAGATGATGATGCCAAGAAACAAGACATGCATTTGGCTGGGATTTATGGTTAACAGGAGAATAAAAGACCTCGCCTGCAGATTCATTCCGTATAAAAGCGAAGTTCTTTTACATCAGTCTCATTTGCGCCCATGCTCCGGCCGAAGACAAAGATGAACAGACCAAAGACATATTTTACGAGCGCTTAGAAACAGCATATGATCGCTGCCCTGGCCATGACATTAAAATTCTGCTAGGGGATTTTAATGCAAAAATCGGAAGGTAAAATATTTTTGGCCCCACCGTCGCAAAATTCAGAATCCATGATGAAACATCAGACAACGGCAAGAGGTTGATTGACTTCACGGCAGCAAAAAAAACGGTAGTTAACAACACCGATTCAAGCATTTCAATATACACAAGGTCACCTGGATTTCTCCCAGAGACTTTAAATACCGAACGAGGATTCAGACAAGATTACAGTTTGTTGTGTGATATATTTTGAAATCCTGCTGGAAAAGGACATACGAGAACAGAAATGACACTCTGTACACCAAACAACACATCCTACTAGTCACGCCGATGACAGCGACATAATGGGTCGAACATTGAGAGCAGTAACAGCCACCTTTGAACAAATTGAGGAGTTAGCCAAAGTAGGTCTGGCAGTAAATGGCGAGAAGACCAAGTGAGAAGACCGACGTCCAGTAGACCCGGACCAACTGTGGAACTTGAGAACTACAGTTTCGAGGTAGTCAAAGATTTTATATATATTATTACCATCATAAATACAACAGATGCTACTATGGTGTAAATAAGTAGTTTAGAAACAAGACCACCTCTCGCCAGGCCAGACTGACACTCTACAAAACGCGGATACAACCCTTGCTGTTATATAGATCTGAAGCATGGTTACTTCCTCAAGCAGATGAGGCAGCTCTTGGAGTGTTTGAGAGAAAATTTCTCCGAAAGATCTATGGGCCGTTCTGCGTTGACGGTGAACCATGAGTTGTACATCGGCATTGTCAGACGTACCTGCAATGACTACGTTTGCTGGGTCATGTTGTGAGAATGGATGAAGATGCCCCAGCTCAAAAGGCATATAAAAGCGAATCAGCGATGGTTCACGCAGAAGGGGAAGACCATGAATTAAATGGAAAGATCAAGTGAAAGACAACATTACCGAATATGGTCTTTCAAATTGGAAAACTGCTGACGCGGCTGGAAATCTTTTTTTAAGCTCGGCTTATGGAACGAAAGTTCTGTCACAAGCCAGCTAAGTAAGTAAGTATTGATTTAGAAAGACTATTTTTTATTTACAAAAATATTTTTAGAAAAATGCGTGGATTAAAAAAAATTATTTGATAGATAAGCGTGGATTTGGATTTTTATTCATCAGGAATCCTGAATGCAAAATTATAGCCCCATTGGTGCGGAAATGCGACAAAAACTTTGAAAATATGGCAGGATTTTTATATGGGTGTTATGTGGAACATGGACCTATATTGACATTTTTCTGCAGACATGTTTTACATCAATTGGAAAATGCTGTGATCATATTCAAAATACCGAAAATGTAACTCGACATTTACATATCGAAGGTACACATTTGAAAACTTTTTGCTTCATATAAGATTTTATTTTATATATATTTTTAATTTCAACTAAAACCAAACAAAAAACTTATTGCTGCACTATTTTCAAAGTATTAGGTTGGGGAAAAAGAAATCCATTTTTTTGTATACATGGTTCAAAACAGTTATTGCCGATTTTTAGCTCCTGGGCGATGTTACGACTGCTAACATACCAGTCAACATCGACATTTTCGACGACCGGCATGTGCGAGGCGCATCTTTAATATCAAATCTGAAATTGTTTGATCGATATTTTACGAGAAATCTATCAGTACAGCCACCTGCCGAAAAAAAGTAATGGATTTCTTTTTCCCCAAATTTAATATTTTTCGGTCATTTTTCTAATAAAAAAAATCATGTAAAACCTGATTTCATATAAATTAGGTCACTAAAGTTCGATGCATCCAAAATGCTGCTCAATTTTAAATGTTACAAGGTCAACACGAATGTTCGTGTGTGTGTGAGTCTATTAGAAAACGCATTATAACCTAATTAATACAAATTAATATGAAATAAAAACAAAAGACTTAAGAAACAAACCTGAGGATTTATAGAGCGTGTAAATAAATGTATTTTAAATAATAAATTAAAAACTAAATAAAATTAATCGCTTAAATTGAATAAAATTTTATTATTTAAATTAATATATGTGTGGTACAAAAGACATTTCAATTTACCGAAAAATATTATCAACACATCATCGGAAAAATGGTGGGAGAAATGGGTCAAGGCAATGCCATATTTTTTCCGCGTTCATTAATAAATTATCTTATCATGGATTTAATTTGACATAATTATTACGGTTTTTTTTTTGATTTGTAATAATGTTATTATTATTTCCCATTGCCTGGAGATAGTTTTCAAAAAAACCTTTATTCGATTAGATAATTTTTTGTTGTTATTTTTTCAGTTCACTATTTCATTTGTATTGATGTTATGCAAAACCTCTATTTCTCGTTCGAAAAAAAAGATGGGAAGTAATTTATCGGCCGGAAGTTGATATTTCCATGAGAGATCTATTGAAATCAAAAGTCAATGCATTGTCTGTGACACCATTACGACTACACTTGGGAAGATCATTGACTTTAATTGACTGCGGTGCGGTGTGGTGGCCCACACGGCCACACTCATTATTGGCTGAGTCAATTGTTCGTTAGGTGGCTCTGTGCCATTCGATAATTTGAAGTGAACAATGAGTGAATGTAAGCATTAACGTTTTATGACACAAATTTGTGACACAATTACTAATGACATAATATGGCTAAAAGCACACACGCACATACAAACACACACACTCACACACAATGCTATAGTATTTCATTTGAAGACGAATCCAAAACGAAAAAAAGAAATAAAATAACAACATTGATTACTCGATCATCATCATGAAATGAAGGGAAAGAGAAGATAGGCAGACAACAAAATAATGGTAGAAAATGGTTGTAAATAGCAAATAGACCAAACATCGTAGCTCCCTACCGATCAATCAATCGACCACCCTTAAACATTCATATCAACAAGTCATACAGCCCAAAGATATAACAAAAAAAATCACAGACAAAGAAATAAATCGATAAATATCAAATAGATTGAAATAAGTGGAAGAAAGAAATACAAAATACAAGAAAAAAACAAAGCAGCAAAATATAATAAACATACCTTAGCTTACACTTGCATTACCTTGTCTTACCTTACCTCTGCAATGGCAGACTCATCGACATATTTAAGTCTCTAGGCTAATGTTATATATAGATGTGTGTGTGTGTGTGAGTATTTTTCTATATAAACAACCATGCATATTTACGTAAAAATATACCACATTTACGATTGAACTGTTATTTTGTCTTTTTGTTTTGTTTTTGTTGTTATTATAGTTTTTTTTTCATTCATTGCACTCTTAACTTGACGTAGGCATTTTTACAAATAGTGTTTGTTGTTGTATGCATGTATATATGTGTTACTGTGTAATGCGCCAAAACAACAGTTATTAAAATTATTTATGCCAATAAATGTTTGTAAATAATACCCTACGGTCTTATTCGACAAGTGCCGCCACGGGACCAAGGAATGCCGACAGAGAGGCCAGAAAGACCAAAACGCAACATTATGAAAGTCATTTTCAATGGTTTGGCGGGATTTGTCAGTGTGTGTGTGTGTGTTAGTGTGCCCTATTGCCAGAGTGCTTGTGTACCTCTCGTAAGCCTATAGCTGAGCGTTTAGCTCTAATTTTTATTTTGGACAAAATCAAGTTTTTCTTTTCTGCTGATGGCGATCGGAGTTTCACACAGTGGCTTCATAAATTAAATGTTGACTATATTCTTGTTGAGAGTATGTTTGTTAACCCTTTAAGCTCAAAATTTTTTTTCGCAATCCAAGAACAAATTTATTATCACAGATTTTGCAACTTTCCTAAATAGGATATGCACAAATTTTGACATCGCTACATCTTTGCATTCGGGAGATACAGTACATTATTTCGGGAAAAATATAGTCCAATATCATGAAAACCAAATGCAAAATTGGCAGGACAATCATTTTAAATTATTCTCTGTATTAATTTTTACAAGAATCAAAAATTATTCTGATGGCAGAATTCGTACAATTTGAATTTGAAGCCATTTAAATAATTTGGACTGTATACACAAATTAGTACTGTACACAAATTTACCCTCCTCTCTATATTGAAAGGCTCACACTTTACCAACATTTTTTATACCCTACACAACTATGTTGTCAGGGTATTATAGCTTTGTGCAGCCCCAAAATTTGTAACGCCGCGAAATATTGGTCCTAGACCCACCTTTAAGTATACCGGTCATATCTCGACTAGCTGAGTCGATCTATACATGTGTGTCCGTCCGTCTGTCCATTATAATTTGTAAACACGATACAGGCCACAGTTATGCACCAATCTTCACGAAATTTTGTATGTAGGATGGGTTCTGGCCAATGAAGACCCCTATTGTTTTTGATAAAGATCGGTTAATATTTAGGGGATGAAATGGACCAAAAACTTTATTTTAGTCCAATTTTCTGGTCGCTCCAGAGGGCGCAATTGTGGTCCGAAATTCGCGAATTTTTACATGGAGAAGGGGGTTGGGCCAAAGAATAAGCATGCCTGTTTTCATAAAGAACGGTCAATATTTAGCGGTTCAAATGGACCCTAACTTTTGTGTGAAAAATTACAAAATTTGTATTCTATAGCGTATATATTTACCACTGAAGGAGATAGACCCGAGAGGTTGATAGCATATCCAAGAGGAGTGGTTGATCTTTAATTTGATACCAATTATATTGTCGTAGGTACTCGGATGCGGGTGTTACACTTAAATATTTACAGGTGCTTACGTATTCTTATATTATTTAGTAACCTATTACCACACTGGAGGGCGGAAATATAGCGCTGATCGCTTTGAAATGTTCCATGAGGTTTCAGTTATGGTCAAGGACAACGCCTAAAATGTTAGGTGATGATCAGATAATAATTTTCGGATGAAGTGGACCGAAAACTTAATTATTTGTACTTTTCGAGTCGAAAGCCGAACATCACAACACAACCCACGGTAAAGGGACTCTGGACAAGTAATTAGAGGTGCTGTACTGATTATTAGTAACATTTGCTGACCTCTAGCCAGTCAAAAAGGTGCAAATATCGCGAAATATTGTTCAATCTCAGAATATAGAACCACAGAAAGTTAGATTTTCAGGGAAGTTGTGTAGGGTATCGTATGGTCGGCCCCGTCCGACTATACTGCGCCGCTCACTGGTTTATTTTTCTTTTGATATGTGTCGTCCATAATTAGGCCTTGACATATGAAATCCAAATAATATAAATCTACTTGCTCACTGGTTTATTTTTCTTTTGATATGTGTCGTCCATTCGCATCGAGAAAAATGCGTTTAAAGCCCTTGATTCTGACACAATAAATCGGCTATATATTCAAGAGTTCTTGAGATTTTCACTTCAAATTTTGTAAGGACATTCTAGAATTAGAGTAGATTTGAATTAAATAAAAAAAATGACACCTAGAATGGGGGGTCCCCTTAAATATAAGCTCTAAAACATTTTGTTGCCTGTGGGTAACATTGGGTCACAAAGGGTTAAAAAATTGGTTAAGGTCAAACATTTGCACATACATTACTACAATTTCTAGGATGTTTAAAAATAGAACCATGTTTTGAGATAGGTCCCAACCCATATTTGATATTTGTATGATCCTGGGAACATTTTCAAATGGAAGTGGTATTCCGAGTACCGCCCAATATTCCATATTTTTTTTCTGGATTCTCATTTCCAAGCAAAGAACACCTTTCGGGAGAAATCTTCAATATAGGTCAATAGACGAATTTTTCACATTCCCAGAAGATTTATTAATATAGGCCCATGTTTTGACATATAACACATATATAAGGACCCGCCCATTTTAGGTATTTTTAGGGTGCTATGAGCATTTTCCCATCGAAGTGGCAGTAATTTAGTATTCCTGGTGGGCGGGGTATTGAAAAATTATTGAATAGTTCGGCTGGTAATCCATTAGCACCTGCAGCTTTATTGTTCTTCAGCCTATTAATTGTTATTCTGATCTCATTTTTGCTAGGTGGTATACATTCTATACCATCATCTCTTACTGGTTTTGGGGTATCTTCTTCACCGTCACTATTTGATACCAGAAGCTTTGCAAAATGTTCCTTACAGATCCTCATTTTGGATGTGCCTGCACCAAAGCCTTTCATTCTTCTTTTTTTTTTTTTTGAAAAAAAGCTTCTCCTCTCTTTTTTTCTCCCGATAATTCTCACTGGCATTACGTATTGCTACTGTCATGTTCAGATTTAAATTGAAATTGAGAATCGATTTAGATTTTAATTAACTTTCACATATGTTTTCGTCCGTATTCGACAAGTCCGATTCGTAAGAGACTTTACTGAATGGAGTCTAAAATGTCGATATAACTTCAGTTTATATTTTCATCCGATTTTCATAAAAGCTGTTTAAAGATTCTCGGCGTAAAAATATAGACCCATACTTTATAACCTTAATATACGGGATCAACGTCATTTTAGACATTTGTAAAGTTTTAGCCTCATTTTACAACCTAAGTGGAGGGTACAAAATGTTCAGGTCTCTGAAATTTACCACTGGTTTTTATTATTAAACCCTCATCCCTATGGTTAATGGCGGAATACACACCTTGCTACGATAAAAGTGTGCCTTGTGGAAACCCCAAGTTTCTTTGGACCAAATCCGCTTCAGAGAATTTATTTTGTGTTCATGGCCTACAGATCGACTCTTCCCCATGTTTATTATATTCTTCTTATACAAATGTAGGTATAAGAGAAATATAAGAAGATATATGTTATACATATGTATTTAAAATATATTTTTTCTAGTGATTATTTATAAAATATGAATAAATTTTAACAAAATAATTTTAAAATAAATACACATTATTACGAATTAAAAAACGAGATTGTAGCTGTGCTCGCAGCAAAACTATTGGAAAATGAAAAACAAATGATCCAAAAATAAAATAAATAACATAAAATAAAAAAAAAACAACAGAAAATTGGTAATAACAACCATCGCAGAAAATATAGTGCACACACACACATGTTCACCAATAATATAAACACTGCAAAATATACAATAACAACAACAGCAGCATCTATTACATCATACATTGACATAAATATGTGAAAGTAATAACAACAAATGAGAAGAAAACAACAACATACAAAGAGACAAACAATAAAATAAAACAAACTGAGAAGCCTGAGAGATTACTCTCGTTAAACGACAATGGCATGAGTACGCGATTTGAATCAAATCAATATGGATCGAATCGATTCGCATTCACTTGGAAATATCAATTGCGGAGCATGTATTACAATACTCATCGATGTATCCGGTTCAGCTGAGCGGGTGCTGCGCTGGTCTTTGAAAGTGGAAAGGTGATAAAAAGCAAATTGATCTGAAGAAAACATTTTTATAAGAGAATTACATTTCTGTGTCATGGTGATAGTAAGTAGTCACTAAAATGGGTTAGTGAATTAGTACAATTTGGTGGGACTGCAAAAAACGGTGATAAAAAACAACAACTATGTGTAAGACTAGTACGAAACAAGTGAACAAGCGTTAAGTTGGGCCGAACTTTGGATATTTGAAATGTAAATATAGGGAACAAACCAAAACATGGGCCTATACAGACATTTCTACAAATAGATTATGTAAACCACTATGTACACCAAATACATTATGGTGGAAGCTGCTGTTTCAATATTAAAATTGGTATTGGAAAAAAATGTTATGAGTACGTCGATGGAGGATATACCTTAGCGGGGCCAATGTTGATTACATCCTGTAGGAATTACAGAACATTTGTAGCTATCATTATATGAGGTGATACGCCCAATGGAGCACTGATATACATCTACTTCGAAACTAACATTTTTGCATCAGAATACATTTCTTTAAGCTAAATATTAAAAATACCGAAAATCTGTAGGTATCATTTTGGAGGCTCTATTTAGAACTGAAATGTTAGCATCAGAATACATTTCTACACGCTAAATATTAAAAATAACGAAGATCTGTGGATATCATTATATAGGGGCTAGGCCCAAATGCGGGCTAAAGTACATATAAAGTTCATTATCGAACATTAAGTTGTAGTTTTTTATCTCGTTATCCTCCAAAGGTGAAATGATTACAACAGAGTCTTAGAACAAAACCCAAAACTCGGAACAATGGAGATATCTATTTTAATATAAAAAAATATTCGCCCCTTTTTGGGGTACTCCCCAAAAAAGGGGCGAATATTTTTAATTTTTGGTAGGAAGATTTCTTACCATATAAGACTACAAAATACCAAATTCGGTTGAAAACCGCGCTCAAAATACCGAAAATTGGGGGTGCCTATATATGGGGGCTACCAGAAAAAGTGGATCGATATTTATAATTTTTAGTAGAGATATTTGGTACCCAATAAGAACCCAATGTACCAAATTTCAGCGAATTCGGTTGAAAATCACGCTCAAGAACCTCAAAATACCGAAAATTGGGGGTGCCTTTATATGGGGGCTACCAGAAAAAGTTGGCTGATATTTATAATTTTTAGTAGAGATATTTGGTACCGAATAAGAACCCTATGTACCAAATTGCAGCGAATTCTGTTGAAAAGCGCGCTCAAGAACCCTAATATACCGAAAATTGGGGGGTACTGTTATATGGGAGCTATACCTAAACGTGGACCGATATATCCCATCTTCGAACTTGACCGGCCTGCAGACAAAAGACAAACCTATGCAAAATTGCAGCACCCTATCTCAATTCCTGCAAAATATAGTGTGATTACAGCAGACGTACAGACGGACGGACATGGCTAGATCGTCTACGAATTTTACCTTGATCCAGAATATATATACTTTATAGAGTCGGAAATTAATATTTCGGTGAGTTACAAACAGAATGACAAAATTAATATACCCTCCATATATGTCGGAGGGTATAAAAACTAAATACCAAATTACAGACACTCAGGTTGCAAAAGTCGGCTGTGAACTCCAACAGTACGAAAATGAAACGGGATCATTGTATGGGACCAATGTAAAAACATGGATCTATATTGGCAGATTTCCCGGAAGTTATTCGTACATCATTACGGTGCTTCAATGCGGCTAACATTTTAAAAATATCGAAAATGGGGAGGAACCTTTATGTGAAGTCTATATATAAAAATTGTCCTACATGAAAATTTTTTCTGTTTACTCTTCGAGAACGTATTTAACATCTTAAAAATATCAGACATACGACTTGATCTTTATATGGAACTATATATAACAAAATTGTCCGACAATTTTCTGCAAATTGCCTCCAAGTACCCTGAATGCCAAATTACAGTCATATTATTGAGAAAATCAGACTCCAAGAACCTGAAACGTCAAATTCCAGCCACTTTTGTTGGCTTAAGGCCAAATGACTTTTGGACATCTTTTAGAGGTAGTAGGCTTTTCTTTGGAAATTTTGTAGAAGTTCAGAAGATCATACGACTTGATTTTTATATGAAACTATATATAAAAAATATGGTCCGAAAATTTTCTGCAAATTGCCTCTAAGTACCCTGAATGCCAAATTACAGTCATATGGTTGAGAAAATCAGCCTCCAAGAACCTGAAACGTCAAATTCCAGCCACTTTTGTTGGCTGAAGCCCAAATGGCTTTTGGACATCTTGTAGAGGTAGTAGGTTTTTCTTTGGAAGTCTTGTAGAAGTTTAGAAGGTCTTCTTGTTGAAGGTCAAAATGTCCCTTTAAGGACCTGAAATTATTTTTTTGTAAGACCTGAAAGTATCTTGTATACGACCAGTGGAAGACCAGAAGGCCTTCATGTAGAATATGAGAATATCTTGGAGAATACTTTTTTAACTAGACCAGACGAACTTCTAGTAGAAGTAGAGTTAAATAGTTCCGGAACGAACTAGTTCATTGGTACTTATTAGTTCCTTTCTCGGAATAGTTCCGGAACGAACTAGTTCATTGGAACTATTCCGAGAAAGGAACTATCGAAATTAGTTCCAGTTCTGTAGTTAATATAGTTCCTTTTTCTGATATCGATCCTTTTTGATCTCGTTCTTTTTTCCTTTCCTTTTTTTCTGATCTCGTTCCTTTATTCCCATATTCTTCATTCGTTCGTATTTCAGATTGTGTAAATAGAATAGGAGTCGGAATTATATGGATGCAAAGGAATTATGTAGGAGTCGGAACTTTATGGAGCAAAGGAACTATTTGGAGCAAAGGAACTGTATGGACCAAAGGAATTATAAAGAGCAAAGGAACTGTATTGAGTAAAGGAACTATATGGAGCAAAGAAACTATAAAGAGCAACGGAACTATATGGAGCAAAGGAATTATAAAGAGCCAGAGAGAGGTCCAGTAGGTTAGCAAAGTAGGTCTTATTATAGAAGACTATTAAGAGTTTTTTTCGTAGAATACCAGAAAGTCCTCTTCTAGAAGGTTTTACCTGAAGGTCTTCTTAGAGAAGGCTAGACAATCTTCATTTAGAAGGCCTTTTTGTAAAGGCCGGGAAAATGTGGAAGTCCAGAAGATCTTACTGTGTAAGACCAGATAATATTACTGTGAAGAAGGCCAGAATGTCTTCTTGTAGAAGACCTAAATAATTTCTTTTTGTAGAAGACCAGATGGTCTGTCTGTGGAAGACCAAATTAGGTCTTATTGTAGGAGACCAAAAGATCTCCTTGTGAAAGATCAGAAGGTTTTCTTATAGAAAACTAGAACGCTCTCTTTTAGATAACCGGAAGGTCTTTATGCGGGAGACCATAAAGATAGAATACCAGAAGGCCTTCTTGGAGAAGGCTCCAGAATCTTCTTCTAGAAGGTCTTTTGGTAAAGGCCAGGAAGTTCCTTTGTAGAAGACCAGGCCATATTTTTGTAGAATGCCAGAAGGTGTTCTTTTGGAAGATCAAAATGTTTTCTTTTAGACTTTTCGATTTTTTTGCCTCAATCCTAAAAAACAGATTTTTAGATTTTTCGATCTTTAGATTTTGTCAACCCTGTTCAAAATCTATTTTCGACTTTTACCGACTAACATATAGGAGGTGATGCAAATGTGGTATACCCATTTGTTTTTAGATTGCCAAATTTTTATTTTTTATCCGATTAAATTGAAAATTTACACTTAACATGCTACATGTGTTGTCTTCCCATGTATCAATTTGAAAATAATATTATTCTAACAATTTAAGAGATATTTGAGAAAATATTTGAAATCCCATAAAAAGTGATTTTAAAAAAAGTGCAGGTAATGTGGTATACCACATGATGTTAATGTGGTATAGTAGAATTTTCACTTCCAATTGATATCTTATATAATTTATCGTTTTTAATGAATGCGAATTAGCTCGAGATTTATGTCTGTTAAGATTTTTAACGGATACGTTGAGTGCAACTTTAATTTTTATTATATAATAATGTCTACACATGGCAATATTTAATTTTTGTATGGAGAAGTTGTTAAAGCTCATAGCCTTTGTTTTTCATCCCTGTGATTCATGGTAGACTCTCGTAGAGTACAAATGTTTCACATAGTAATGAGATTTTGTATAGTGCTGGCCTTTTTTCATGCAGAATCAAGGTATACCATATTACCTACACTTGTGTTTACTGAAGAAATGTCTAGTTTTTTTTCCAAATTGGTGATTATGTGGTGCAATCGCGCATATTATTTGATTTTTAGTTCATACTGATTATTTTAATGCTTTAGTAATAAGGATTAAAGTACATCCGTAAAACAAAAAATTATTTTTAAACTTCAACCGAAAAAAAGTCAATTTCATGAAAAATTTTATTTTTGGTACTGATTCTCAACGTGATTTAAATAAATTAAACAGGTCATTGCTATCTTATTTTTTTGAGAACAGCAAACTATAGAAAATGTTTCTGTTATTCTAAAATTTACAGTTAACAAAAAAAGTGACTATACCACATTACCAACCTATACCACATTTGCATCACTTCCACTACAATTGAATAAAAAATTTAATTTTTTTATTTAAATTGTATGTCTGCATATGTCCGAAATGCTCAATTTTAGGGCTTTTTAGCCTTTGAGGCAATAAATCAAGTATTTATGAAGAAAATTGAAAGTCTATCTTGAAAATTGGACTTTGTGACTTTCTCAAAAATTGAAAGTCAATTTCGACTTTTAGATTTTTCAATACAAATAAACGATTAATCGATTAGCCGATTTACTTATCCCTAGTCAAAATATCTTTTTGTTGAAAACCGGAAGGTTCTTTTGGAAAATACGAGAAGGTCTACTGGACAAGCAGACCAGAATGCCTTCTCATGGAAATCCAAACTGTTTCTAGAAGACCAGAAATTCACATAGAATATCTACTTGTTTTCTGGGAGAGCGCTTCAGAGTATTTCAAAGCCTAGAGGTTTTTATACGGAAAATTGGAAAATCAGTATTGGTTCACATAACAGAAAAATGGTGTGGTGGTAAATTCCATCATTATAATATGTACATATGTTTGTCAATCATTCATCCAAAAATAAACAAGTTGTACGCATTCAAAATCGCAACATAACATCTATGTGTTATGCGTCAAAAATCTGTGTCAAATATGTCAAGGGTTATATCAAGATTTACGTACGAGCATCAGAGAGGTGATGAGTGGAGATATTTATCTTAATGTGAAATGTGTACCAAATATATGCAGACATACATCTGTACGTATATCAGCAAATGTTAAGTGAGTTGATTTCATTCGCGCTTGAATAACACTCGAATAAGTCATCGATCATTTGGAAATAATAACGAGCGGTATGTTCGCCGATCGGTCGTTCCGTCACAGTCACATGTTGCAGTTACGCCGGCAGCTGGTTATGTTTTCTAGCTTGGCGTCAATGTTATTGGAGATTGTTGTGGTTAAGTTGGTTGGTTGGTTCGTCGCTCGGTCGGTTGGTGATGTTGTTATTGCTAGGCATTAGGCTTTTAGGTTGTGGTTTTGTTTTAAGAACCCTAAATCTGTACAATCACTTCGACTGGTGTTTAGACAGTTTCGCTATTGTCGTTGCCGTGATTAAGAGCAAACAACTGTTTAATTCGACATTTTGAACAAAATTTGACCCGGCATGAAGGGGATTACAAAGAAGAAAAAAAGTTGTAATACTTGTTTATTTACCGTGTTGTTGTTGTTATTGTTATTGTGGAGTAAACGGTTATTGCAATTTATTTTCAGTGAATAATGTTTGTTGTCGTTGTTGTTCTTTGACAAATCGTAGCGATATTGTTTTTGCAGTATTTGTTTGATCTGGTTTTAAGCTTCTATTTCTTGTGAATTTTGAAAACAAATTGTATAAATGTTGAAGATTAGTTTTTTTTTGTATTTACAAATAATATTTTGAAACGGGTTACGTTTAGCACGTGTTAGTCAAGTAATGATTGTTTTCGTTATTTGTGTAATGATTTCGTAATTGCAAAAATATTTATATATATATATATATATATAATAATCTACTAATAGAGTAAAGTGATTGACTGACTGACTGATTTAACGATTCATCAACGCCCAGAGGAAACGGCTGAAGCTAAAATCTTGAAATTTTGGGTGAGGGTCACTCTTGGTCCAAATATGACAGATAAGGATGGGGTTTTTGGAAATTCGTACTAGAACGGTACGAAAAGTATTAAATGTGATACCATTTGTATTTGGCGAACCGGTGGAGCTAGAACTCTGAAATTTGGGTTGATGGTCGTTGATTGAGTGTACTAAAGGTACACTCAATCAACGAAAAGGGTTTTTGGAAATTCGAAGTATAAATATCCGAAAAGTACGAAAATGTACTAAATTTGGTACAATTTCGTAGCATGTGAATGGAGTGAGCTAAAAACTTGAAATTTGGAATGTAAAATAACGTTGAGAAGTAGGGTCAATATGAAGAGAGTTTGGAAAGCGTGTGCTCATGTGTACGAAAAGTACTATATGGTACTATATTTGGTACAAATTTGATTTGGAGGTACAAATCGAGCTGGAATCCTGAAAATTGAAATTAACATTACCGTCGGAGTGTAGGATTGGGATATGTATGTAGTTTTGGAAATTTTTACTTATGTGTACAAAAAGTACTAAATCGTACTATAATTGGTACAATTTGGATTTGGGTGAACCGATAGACCCGGAACAATGAAGTTTGGAGTTAGGATCTTTGTAGGGATGTAGGATTAGGGTCAGGATTCAGTTTAAGAAAATAATACTTATGGGTACTAAATTTGGTACAATTTGAATTTTAGGTGAACCAATGGAGCTATAATCATGAAATTTGGAGTCAGAATCACTGTTGAGGTGTAAGATTGAAATATGTAGGAAGTTTTAGAAATTTGTACTAATGTGCACTAAATTTGATTTAGGATCACTGTGGGGTGTAGGTTTGGGGTATGTATGAAGTTTTAGAAATTTGTACTAAGTGTACCAAATTCGGTACAATTTAAATTGTGGGTAAAGCGATGAAGTTTGAGTCCTGAAATTTTGATTTAGGAACACTGTGGAGGTGTAGGATTGGAGTATGTATGATGTTTTGGAAATTGGTACTAATGTGTACTAAATTTGGTACAATTTGAATTGTTGGTGAACCGATAGAGTTGGAATCCTGAAATTTTGATTTAGGATCACCGTGGAGTTGTAGAATTAGGGTATGTAGAAAATTTTGGAAATTGGTACAAATATGTACTAAATTTAGTACAATTTGAATTGTGGGTGAACCAATAGAGGTGGAATCCTGAAACTTGGTTTTAGGATCAGTGTGGGGGTGAAGGTTTGGGTTAAGTAGGAAGTTTTGGAAATTCGTACTAGTGTGTACTAAATTTGGTACAGTTTGAATTGTGGGTTGACCGATAAAGTTGGAATCCTGAAACTTGGATTTAGGATGACCGTGCGGGTGTAGGATTGAGGTATGTAGGAAGTTTTGGACATTGTACTAAATTTGCTACAATTTGAATTGTGCGTGAACCAAGAGAGTTGGAATCCTGAAACTTGGATTTAGGATCACTGAGGGAGAGTATGTTTGGGTTAAGTAGGAAGTTTTGGAAATTCGTACTACTGTGTACTAAATTTCATACTATTTGGATTATAATTAAGATTTTATCTAATTCATGATTTCAATTGGATTGCATTCTTGTAGAAGACCAGAAAGTCATCTTATGGAGGACCGAATATATCCTAATGGAAGACGGGACTTTATTTATTTCAAAATATGTTTCACCATCCAATAGGGGGGAATTCCAAATCCGACACTTCGTTTGGTAAATGCGGCCAAAACTAAAAAAAAAATACTGAAAATGTCGGTCTGAGCCGTAATTTCGGATCTAAACCAAAACGGACCGATATATCATAATTTTACACATGAAATTATTAAAGTTGACCGGCATGTTAGCAGTCGTAACATTGCCCAGGATCTAAAAATTTACCATAAAACAATTTTTAACCTTTTAACAATAAAAATAGGATGGATGGACTGGACTGGGGTTTAGGATTGGGTCTGGTGTCGTGTTCCACCAGGACAACGCTGGGCCACACCCAGAAATTTCGTTAGCTTGATTGGAAAGTTTTAATGCATTCGCCATTTAGTCTGGACTTGTCACCAAGCGATTACCACATTTTTTTGCATTGCAAAATTTCTTTTATGATAAAAAATTGGTATCTAGCTTTTTTGCAAATTGAGAGCAGGACTTCTATGAGAGAGGCATTATGAAGTTCCCTTGAAATGGCAACTAGTCATACAACAAAACGGACCATATTTGGTCCAAATCGGACATTCCGAAGCACATTAAATAAAGTCCTATAGTTCATAAAAAGTTATGGCTGTGCAAAGTTGCAATGGAATTGGATATTCCGTTCGATCCATATTTATTATTTATTATGCCCACCAGCCGGCCAAACAGACAGATGGATAGATGAACAGACGGACGGTCATTTTTAAATCGACTTCGAATTGTGTAAAACCAATTTGGTCCCAAGAAACATTGTGTCTAAAACCAATATTTCGATTAGACACATTTTTGCCGTAGCAAAGTGTACACCTTCATTAGCCATAAGGCTGCGGTAAAAAATATCATACATATGACTCCGAAGAACTTTATTTCAAATATATTGCCAAAATCTCGTAAGAATCCGAACTTTGCTATCTTTTTTGTAAGACCATAAATCACATTTTAAATTCTAGACCATTTAACACCTTGTCATCTTTATACTTTTGATTGTTGTCTTAAAAAGTTTGTATAAAATCGACTACACCTTGTAAAACATTTCCTGTATATCAGACAAATTTTATATTGATCTAAAACCGATATTTCGAAGAGATATCAATGTGTAAATTTTCATCATTAGCCTTAAGGTTATGCTCTAGTTTTAAACCAATGAAATGAAAAGTACACGGCTGTATGTTGTCATTCTTGGTTATCGGATGGTAAAAATCATCTTTGTAGGGTCCATGTTTCGACATAACTCCCACTTAAAATTCCCGCATTATTGTAGATATATAGAAGGTTTTAGCCGCAATCTCTTACAGTAGGGATCATTCCGAATTCATGGAATCTACATTTTGGGCCATATTAATTTTTAGAGAGGATTTTTCAATCGAAAATTGGAGAGTCAATAACATCCAGGGATGGAATTTTTTAGGCGTTTTACTGTTAAGTAGGTGTAAAAGTCGAAAACGTCATATACCTGTATAAAATGTAAAAACTGTAGTAAATGTCATTAAATTGAATAGTATTGTAACGTGCCAAAAGCCACATACATACAAAACGTCACCCGTCATAGCAACGACTTCGCAAGACGTCCCCATGAGTACTAGGACGAGTGCATAGGCATTTGCTCGTGTCAGCTACTCTATCATATAATTCTCATTCACGTTGTAACTCCGCAAACAGAAGTATTTCACTTTCATCTAATGAGGGCGGCTTGTCAGCTACTCTATCGTATAATTTGCTCGTGTCAGCTTCTCATTCACGTTGTAACTCCGCAAACAGAATTATTTCACTTTCATCTACTGAGGGCGGCTTGCTATTTTGTGTTGTGGTTGTTCATTGCACTTACGATCATTCACAATTCTTTTTGGTGGCTACCCATTGTGACGGCTACATAAATACATCCACACAGAGGCTATTTGTATCGCATATTTATATATAAACACACTAGCATTAAAATCAATAAACATCAGATTTTAACTCCAAAAGTGAGACACTAGTCTTTTTAATCAATAAGGTTTTGTGGGTCCTTATGGAGACCTTGGACACGACTGGGCTAACCTCAGCCGACGAGAAAACCACGTTACACCATATACAGCTATTTTCAAGAATATATATTATTTTTACACATATCTGAATATTCCTTACTAGAACTGAGAAAAAATTCTAAACTTTTTGGAGAAAAAAAAATTGAAATTTGATATGGATTTTAGTAAATTGATTAATGGAAATAGCTATTTTGTCAAAAACCTAATTGGTTTTGGGTGGGTTTTTGATGTATGTATTATACGTCGGAAATGTGTGTCATTTACGTCACTATTTCTGACGGACCATCTCTGATAACATCCCTCATATTAAGGTTCCACTTAATTTTCTACATTTAAAAGTTCGTAACCGAATTTTCAACCTGAGTATTTGTATTTTTTTATTTTAAATTCTAGACCGTTTCCCTCCCTCCTTTATCCTCTTTATACTTTTGATTGTTGTGTTAAAAATTGTGGTATAAAATTGGCCAAATCCTATGAAACTTCTCCTGTATATCAGACAAATTTTCTATTGGCCTTAAACCGATATTTCGAAAAGCTATCGATGTGTAAATTTTCATCATTAGCCTTAAGGATACGCTCCGGTTGTAATCCAATGAAATGAAAAGGCCACTGACTAATACACATACACAGAGTATGTTAGCCTCTGGACTTTTCAATCGACATGTTCTGTATGCCTTGAACTTCTCTAAAATATTTTCAGGAAGAAATAAGATGGTAATTTATTACTAAGAATATAATTAACTTGTATTTTCCATTATTTAATAAAGTCATATTTGAATATACTGCACACATACATCCACACATATATTTCCTCATAAATTTGTTTTTAGCATCTACAAAAAAATTATTGTATACCAATATGGATTTTACCTCAAATGGCAATTCTTAGTAACTGCCAACTTATGTGCGTATTGACGTAAATAAACTTCCAAATCTGTGCGAATTTTTAATGAACTTAAATATTTATTCAACACAAAATTTAGAAAAAAGACACAATGTTTTCTTTTGATATTTGATACGTTTACCTTAAATATTAATACATACATACATACTTAATATAACAAACATAACTTCTTTTGAAAAAAACAAATATTTTAAAAATCTACATCAATTGAATTGAAATTTTGAGTTTAATCGAATGCTATCGCATCAAGGTCTTACGAGAGTGGATTATGTTGAAAATCAAAAATATTTGAAATTAAAAAAAAAAACACAAAAAATAGTCTATGCCCTCATGCATATGTAATTACAACAAACAAATATTTAGACAACAATAAGTATATCATTTATCGAATTCGCCCGGAACACCTGTATCTTGCAACACTGTAATACAAAACTTCTCTGCCGTGTAGTTCAACTATTAGTCTGTGCACGTTGCATTCGACCTTGCATTTGTAGTGGAGTGTGAATAGTTTTTTTCGATGTTGTTATTGTTTTTTTTCTGCCATGCAAGTCAATGTACATAAAATTCGTATCGCCACTTCATTTGTTATTTAACATGTCCATAGTGCAGAAAATGTCATAAACCAACTGCTGTCAATTCAATTTCAATTTCAGTGTGACAGTGACATTTGTTGTCATTGTAGAACAAAGACGATTATTGAACGCCATGTGAAGAAGGATAAATAGTGACAAAAATTATAGGTATTTTGAAGGTTTTAGGAAAATTTCCCACAACGAAGTGACTGTAATTTTGATATTTGTGGTTCGTGGAGGACAAAAAAAGTTTTTCAGAAAATTTCCGATATAGATTTTCACCCTATTTCAGAGTTTTCAACAGAAGTTGCTGTAATTGGGAAATTTAGATTTTTGAGGGTGGTGAATATTTTTACACATAATTTTCAATATTTTTATGACATATCTCCCCAATATAGATCCCGCCCCATTTAAGATATACTGCAGGTGTTAGCCATATTTTCCCGAATGAGATGTAATTTTGCATTCTCAGTTTAAAAAAAAAAAAACATTTTCCCAAAAATTTTAGCTTTTTTCGGTATTTTGAAGGGCTTAATGGCATTTTCCAACCAAAGTGACTATAATTATACCCTACACAACTATGTTGTCAGGGTATTATAGCTTTGTGCAGCCCCAAGAGTTTATAACGCCACGAAATATTGGTCCTAGACCCACCTTTAAGTATACCGATCGACATATCTCGACTAGCTGAATCGATCTAGACATGTGTGTAAACACGATACAGGCCACAGTTATAGACCAATTTTCACGAAATTTTGCATGTAGGATGGGTTCTGGCCAATAAGACCCCTTTTAGTTTTGGTAAAGCTCGGTTAATATTTAGGGGATGAAATGGACCAAAAACTTAATTATTGTCGGGTTTTCTGGTCGCTCTAGAGACCGCAATTATGGCCCAAATGTCGTGAATTTTTGCATGAAGAAGGGGATCGGCCAAAGAATAAGCATGCCTGTTTTGTTAAAGATCGGTTAATATTTAGAGGGTCAAATGGACCCTGACTTTTGTGTGAGAAAAAACAACATTTGTATTCTATAGCGTATATATTTACTCCTGAAGGACATAGACCCGAGAAGTTGATATTATATCCTAGAGGAGTGGTTGGCCTTTAAATTGATTACATTGTCGGATGTGCTCAGCTATGCGAGTTATACATAATAAGATAAATGTGACTATGTGCATAGTATTACTATTACTCCATTAGAGGACGGAAATGTCGCGATGATCGCTTTGAAATTATAAAGGAAGATCCGATTACGGGCAAGGACGACGCCTATAGTTTTCGGTGAAGTTGGAATTCATTAAGGGGATGCCATGAACGGAAAACTTTAATTTTGTCAGATTTTCTAGTCGCTCTAGTGGCAATTATTATATGCAGAACATCGCATATTTTACAAGGTGAAGGGGATGTGACCAAATACTTTGAGCGGCTGTTTAGATGTTGATCGGTCAATATTCCGAGGGTTAAATCAACCAAAACCAAAAGTGATAAGTTTTTTTATTTTATGGCGTAAAAATTCACTTCAAGAAAAAAAGGAAAATATGCCAGGGTTAGAAAGTGGAGCTGTTGACCTATAATCGATCAACTGGGTGCAAATATCACGAACTATTGCCCAGTTTCAGAATATAGAACCGCAGAAAGTTAGAGATCCGTGGTATTTGTGTAGGGTATCATATGGTCGGCCCCGTCCTCACTCACTGGTTTTTATATTTCGAATAATATCTTTTGCAGAGCATTTTCAATGAAGGTCCATGACTTGACATTACCCTTATGGCTGTAATTTGCTATTCTAGATTATCGGATTGTGAAAAACATCTTGCCAGGGTCAAGGTTTTGACATAACTTCCATTGTAAGGTCCCACATCATTGTAGGAATATTGAAAGGTTTTGTCGCAATATCTTACCGAATTTTTCAAGAATTATAAGGGATATCAGACAGCCGAAATTTTAACGAATATTTTTCAAGGGTTATCAGAGCGTGGATATTTCAAAAAATATTTTTCAAGGATTATCAGAGAGTGGATATTTTAAAGAATATTTTTCAATGGTTATCAGAGCGTGGATATTTCAAAAAATATTTTTCAACGATTATCGGAGCGTGGACTTTTGAAGAATATTTTTCAAGGGCTATTTTTTGAAGAACAAGAATCATATTCTTCGATTTTTTAAAGATTTTTTTTCAAGGATTATCAAAGCCTGGTTTAAATTTTTTAATGATTACCAAAAACTGGATTTTGAAAGAATACTTTTTCATGAATTTAAAAAACAAAATTTTTCAAGGATTCTCATATATATTATATAGAGTAATTTTTAAGGATTATCCATCGTTTTTTTATAAGAGACAGAGAGTGTGTAATGAGTATTTTTTGGAACGTTTACACCCTTCACCGCACTGTGGTAAAGGTTATTATGTCTTTGTGCATATGTTTGTAACAGGCAAAAGAAAACGAGATAGACACATGGTTCCTTTTGAGAATATGCATAGAATCACTTTTTAAGTCGATTTATGCATGTCCGTCGTCTGACCGCAGTCTGTCTGTCCAGGTTAAATTGTAAACAAAGTACAGGTCGCATTTTCGATTCGAATTAGATGAAATTTGGCACAGCTCAATTTTTTGGCCCAAGAACAGCTCATCTATTTGAAACCTATTGAAATTGGGAAACATCGGTTCAGATTTAGCTCCCATATATATTTCCGCCCGATTTAGGGTAAATAGTGCATCAAATCGTGCAAATTGAAAGATATATAGAGACATGTTTCAATTTGCACGAAATTTGGCATATCGTACTGAATTAAGTCTAAAAATATGTATGCTAAGATTCGTGAAAATCGGTTCAGATTTAGATATAGCTCCCATATATATTTCCGTCCAATTTTATGTTAATAGTGCATCAAAGTCCCTACGTATCCTTCGATTTACACGAAATTTGGCATAGTGTACTGAATTAGGTCCAGTATGATGTGTGCGAAGTTTCGTTAAAATCGGTTCAGATTTAGATATAGCTCCCATATATATTTTCGTCCGATTTTATGTAAATGGTGCACCAAAGTCCCTATATATCCTTCGATTTGCACGAAATTTGGATTTATAAGTAAATGAAGTTCAAAATGTGGCCGAATGCACAAAACATACTGAAATAAGTGTAACCTTACATGTGTCAAGTTTCGATGAAATCGGTTTAGATTTCGATATTTTGCTTTAATTTTTTTTTACATAGTAATGTCCCATTGTAAGAAGCAACTCTATATCTGACCAAAATTTAGTATAGTTTGCAGAATGACATGTTTAATTTCATGTTAAAGGTCCTTCAAAATGCGACTTCTGTTAGGATTCCATCTGATGAATATAGCTAAAGTGGTGAAGGGTGTCATATAGTCGGCCCCGTCCGACTTTACTACTTTCCTTACTGGTTTGTTTTAAAAATTGTCAGCGTTGGCTTTTTCAAAAGAAGATTTTTTCGAGATGTATCACACCGTGTGGATTTTTTAATTATTATTTAAGGACTGCCTGAACTTGAAGATTTAAAATAATAATACGATTGGAAAAATTAAATTGTGCGACAAATCGTGGTTATGATCTCGGAGTTGGAAAATTCCTATTGGGGATGACCTTGGTGTTACATAAAAACCCCAGAAGGAACATTTTTTGAACAGGATATTCAGGTAATAAAACGGATAAGTGTTCGGTTCCTTGAAGGCCCCTCCCTAAAATCTTATTAGCAACATTTTTGTAAAATTATTCTTCTGATTATTGGAGTCCGGATCTATAAATAAAGGACGAAAAGGATACACAAGGAATTGAGTAGGATGGAAGAAATGTTCTACAAAAATATTCGATTTTACTGAAGAAATTTTAGAAAATTTACAACCACCGCACCCCAGCCCCCAAATTCTTGTCACACAGTGTTTGTTATCAGTACGCAGGGAAGACATTTTCGTCGAATGAACAGATGATAGCCAATATGTATGTCACTTTGGTTTCACGGTGTAATATTTTCAAATTAACACATAGCAAATGTGGTTTACCATTGAAATGTTTATTTCAGTCATAAATAAAAAAAAAAAAACACAAATATTTATTAAATTAAATATTAACATTTATTAACTAAGACAAAATACAATCAATAACCTATAGATCGTCTCCAATCAGCATCTCAAATATGGTGCTGTGATTGAAAACTTGATATTTGATACTGAATACAAAAATATGCATTTTTCCTCTGCTCAATTTTCAAATATCAAAAACATTTTAAATCAAATCAGAAAAGAAAAAAACTGGTTGGTCTTCTCCTCGTAGTGTCACCCCTGCAGATATTTCTTGTTGATTTCTGTTGTTGGTGTTGTTGCTGCCGCTGCTGCTGTCATCTAAATAAAAAATCAACAACAAATTGATAGACTTTATGCACGGTGCTATTCTCAGCCAGTTGCTTGGGCACCAATGTGGACCGTTCATCATCCAGATCGATGCCAAAACGCACAATATACCATTCGGCCATCAGATACAGACCCAAAGCCAAGATGGCAAATTTCAAATAGATTTTCAAAATGTCAAAGAGATTTTGTATGACAATTTGCAAATATTTTAGTATCATGGCTAAAGGCAATGAATGTGCGACGGCGGCGGAGAGATGACAGATGACAGGTAATGACAACAATGTTAAAACCTGGCTCAGATGCGTTTGGACGCACGGATGGATGGTAGGTTGAAAAAGTGTGGAGTTAGACAAATTGCATTGGAGTGTATTTTGCTGTCACAAACAATCGACGATGTTGTCTTTACTGCGATGATGGCGATGATGAGGATTTTGTTGTTGATGGGTGAGCACCTGTACACAAGCCTTGTTCCAAATTAGCACTCATAGGCCTGCTAGGCGGCTAACACACTAATCGTTTAGCATTAACGTTGACAAATATTTGGTAATAATAAACAATTTGTTTTTTTTCGACGAATCGAGCAAAGACCTGCACGCACACACATACACCCTCACGTACACGCTTATTGTGGCACACTTTATTTTATTTTTTTTTCAAAATTTTATGGTGCTGATAATGATGGCTAGTTTCGTGGTTGCTCGCTGACGTTTTGGGTTTTCTTGTTGTTGCTAACTGACCTTGGCTTTGAAGCTGTTTTGAATTTCAAAATTGATTTTAGGTGTGAAGAGTTACGATTTGTGTTTCTTTCTTCTTCTTCGTCTCCTACACTATTTAATATTAATTTTGGGAATTATAAATTATGCAAATTGAAATTTGTCGCCGGAGAACATCTTCATTGGAAACTGAAATGAAATGAGAAGAAAAAAATATGTATATGAAATAGTTTAATTCGTTAACATATTAATTTTTAATACATATTTATTAACATTTATGATGAAGGGTATTGATTAATGGAATATGATTTTAATTATTAAAAAATTAAATTAAAAAAATATTGTACATAATTAAAAAGAAAACAGGAACCAAATTTAAACAGAATATCCGGAATCTTCGATTTTTTAACAGAACCTTTTTTAGTAAAATTTTCTTAAGAATCAATAATGCTTCAAAGGAATGTGATTTTAAAGGCGTGGATTTTTTACAGAACATTTTTTTCAAGGGTTATCTTAGATTAAAAAATATTTTTTTTAAACAATCTGAAACTTAAATTTTTTTATCAAGTACCCATTGGCGTGGATTTTTTATAGAACATTTTTTCAAGGGTCATCTCAGATTTAAAAAAAAATTTTTTTTTTTTAAACAATCTGAAACTTAAATTTTTTGTCAAGTACCCACTGGCGTGGATTTTTTAAAGAATACTTTTTTCAAGTAGCCGTGGACTTTTTAAAGAATATTTGTTTTGAAGTAGCCGTGGATTTTTTAAGTAACAACTTTCAAGTAGTCATAGGCGTGAATTTTTTAAAGAATAATTTTTTTGAAGTAGCCATAGGCGTGGATTTTTTTAATGAATATTTTTCTTTTAAGTATCCATAGGCGTGGATTTTTTTAAAGAATATTTTTCTTTCAAGTATCCATAGGCGTGGATTTTTTTAGAGAATTTTTTTTTCAGTATTGAGCTGCAGCGACTACGGTAGCTAGGCCATGTTGTGCGGATGAATGAAGATGCCCCAGCTCAAAAGGCATATACAAATGAGCCTACTGATGGTTCCCGTAGAAGGGGAAGGCCACGAATTAGATGGAAAGACCAAGTAGAAAACAACATCTTGGAACGTGGTCTTCCAAATTGGTGGACTTGCGCACAAGACCGACGCGCCTGGAAATCTTTTTTAAGCTCGGCTTATGGAACAACCGTTCTGCAACAAGCCAGCTAAGTAAGTAAAGTAAGTAATATTTTTTTTTTCAAGTATCCATAGGCGTGAATTTGTTTAAGGGAACCCCACCCATTCTCGATTTTGATTTTTCAAGATTTTCAATGGCCTGGTAAATGTATACAAATCCTTGTTAAGGTTTGTAACTTTGCACATATATAATTGAAGATTTAAAAGAGAAGAAAAATAATTTACAAAAAATGTTTGTTATTGTTTTGTTGTTGTTTTTGTAATTAAAGAAAAGTCCTTATTTTTGATGGCGGGCATGATAACTCCTCACTGGAACATCGGAATCCGAAAATTCCAACGGTGTTAGAAAGAGTACAGGTCTGGCTCTCGCATGAACTAGAATTATTGACTTCGCTATAAAATTAACAAAATGGTGGACCTTTGAAAAAATATTTTTGGAAAATCGCCGATTTTTTTACCAAAAACCAAGTTAACAAATAAGGAAGATCTTCACCGATTGGCTTTATCCTAGTTCATACGAGAGCTATACACTCCCAGAGAAACGTTGCAAAATTTGGAACCGATTGGATTATTAGTTTTTGAGTTATCATGCCCGCCATTCGCAAAAAAATGTTTAGAGAAAAACGCGTTTTAAGTTTGAGAAGCCCTTCAGCAGTCACTTAATGCTGACACAATAAATCGGCTATATCTTCAAAAGTTTTTGAGATTTTCACTTGAAATTTTGTAGAGACATTCTTAAATCAGTGTAGATTCAAATTATATCAACAAAAATTTTTACCCCGAGAATGGGGGGGTCCCCTTAAAAGAGAAAAAAAATAATTTACAAACAATTTTTGTTATTGTTTTGTTGTTGTTTTTTGTAATTAAAGAAAAGTCCTTATTTTTGATGGCGGGCATGACAACTACTCACTGGAACATCGGAATCCGAAAATTTCAACGGTGTTAGAAAGAGTACATGTCTGGCTCTCGTATGAACTAGGATTATTGACTTCGCTTTAAAATTAACAAAATGGCGGACCTTTGAAAAAATATTTTTGGAAAGTCGCCGATTTTTGACCAAAAACCAAGTTAAAAATAAGGAAAATCTTCTCCGATTGGCTTTATCCTAGTTCATACGATAGCTATACACTCACAAAGAAACGTGTAAAAATTTGTAATCGATTGGGTTATTAGTTTTTGAATTATCGTGCCCACCATTCGCAAAAGAGAAAACCCGTTTAAAGTTTGAGAAGCCCTTTAGCCGCCACTTGATGCTGACACAATAAATCGACTATATCTTCAAGAGTTCTTGAGATTTTCACTTGATTTGATTTTTAAGGGACATACTTGAATTATAGTAGATTCGAATTCTATCAAAAAAAAAAAAAAAAATTGACCCCGAGAATGGGGGGGGTCCCCTTAAAGAATATTTTTCTTTCAAGTAGCCATGGGCGTGGATGTTTTTAAAGAATATTTTTTCAAGTAGCCACCGGGGTGTTTATACCCTTCACCAAACTGTGGTACATGGTATTATGTCTTTGTACATATGTTTGTAACATGCAAAAGGAAATGATGTAGACACATGGTTCCTTTTGAGAATATGCGTAGAATCACTTAGTCGATTTATGCATGTCCGTCCGTCTGTTGATGTTAAATTGTAAACAAAGTACAGGTCGCATTTATGATCCGATTTGGATGAAATTTGCCACAAGTCACTTATTGGCCCAAGGACGAACCCTATTGAAATTGGAAAAATATCGGTTCAGATTTAGATATAGCTCCCATATATATTTTCGTCCGATTTAAACTAAATTGTGCACCAAAGTCCCTATATATCTTTCGATTTGCACAATATTTAGCACTGCGTACAGAAGTCAGCCTAGACAGATGTGTGCAAAGTTTCGTAAAAATCGGTTCAGATTTAGATATAGATCCCATATATATGTTCGTCCTATTTAAAGTAAATGGTGCACCAAAGACCCTATATATCTTTCGATTTGAACGATATTTGGCACAGCGTACTGAATTAAGCCTAGACTGATGTGTGCAAAGTGTCGTGGAAATTGGTTCAGATTTAGATATAGCTCCCATATATATTTTCGTCCGATTTAAGGTATATGGTGCACCAAAGACCCTATATATCTTTCGATTTGCACGAAATTTGGCATAGCGTTCTGAATTGCGTCTATAATAATGTGTGATAAGTTTCATGAAAATCGGCTCAGGTTTAGATATAGCTCCCATATATATTATCGTCCGATTTAAGGTAAATGATGCACCAAAGTCCCTAAATATCTTTCGATTTGCACGAAAATTTGCATAGCGTACTGAGTTAAGAGTAGAATGATGTGTGCAAAGTTTAGAGGAAATCGGTTCAGATTTAGATATAGCTACCATATATATGTTCATCCGATTTTAGGTAATTGGTGCACTAAAGTCTTTGAAAATCATTTGATTTGCACGAAATTTGGCATAGCGTTCTGAATTGTGTATATAATAATGTGTGCTAAGTTTCGTGAAAATCGGTTAGATTTAGATATAGCTCCCATATATATTTTCGCCCGATTTAAGGTAAATGCTACACCAAAGTCCCATTATATCTTTCGATTTGCACGAAATTTGTCTAGTGCACTGCATTGGAAAGAAAATATATGAGAATATACCCAAAGTTGCGAAGGGTATTATATAGTCGGACTTTACTACTTTCCTTACTGGTTTTTTAATATTTTTTCAAGTAGCCATAGGCGTGGATTTTTTTAAAGAAAAATTTTTGAAAGAAGTCATTGGCGTGGATTTTTTCGAAGAATAATTTTTGAAATAAGTCATTGGCGTGGATTTTTTCGAAGAATAATTTTCCAGGGCCTTAATTTTTTAAAGAATAATTTTTCAATTTGATTTTATACCCTACACAACTATGTAGCCAGGGTATTATAGCTTTGTGCAGCCCCAAGGATTTGTAACGCCGCGAAATATTGATCCTAGACCCACCGATCGTCATATCTCGACCAGCTGAGTCGATCTAGACATGTGTGTCCGTCCGTCCGTCCATTATAATTTGTAAACACGATACAGGCCACAGTTATGGACCAATATTCACGAAATTTTGCATGTGGGATGGGTTCTGGCCAATGAAGAGCCCTATTGTTAATATTTAGGGGATGAAATGGACCAAATACTGCGGCTCCAGAGGCCGCCCGAATGTCGTGAAATTTTACATCGAGTAGGGGATCGGACCAAAGAATGAGCATGCCTGTTTTGATAAAGATTGTTCTATATTTAGCGGGTCAAATGGACACTGACTTTTGTGTGAAAAATTAAAAAAAATTGTATTCTATGGCGTATATATTACCTCCCGAAGGATATAGACCCGAGAAATTGATAGTATATCCAAGAGGAGTGGTTGACCTTTAAATTGATACCAATTATATTGTGGTATGTACTCGGATGTGGGAGTACACCCATTACCTCACTAGAGGGCGGAAATATAGTTCTGATCGCTTTGAAATTTTCCATGAGGATCCATGTATGGTCAAGGACAGCGCCTATAATTTTCGGTGATGATCAGATAATAATTTTGGTATGAACTGGACCGAGAATTTAATTATAGGCCACAATTGAAAGCTGAACATCGCAATACAACCGGCGGTGAAGGGAATACTGCCAAGAAATTAGAAGGGTTGTACTGAATATTAATAATATTGGTTGACCTCTAATCGATTAAGAGTGTGCAAATATCGCGAAATATTGCCACAGAAAGTTAGATTTTCGTGGAAGTTGTGTTGGGTATCATATGGTCGGCCCCGTCCGACTATACTGCTCCGCTCACAGGTTTCAAAATATAATTTTTCAAGGCGTGAATTTTTTCAAAGAATAATTTTTTAAGGCCCCAATTTTTTAAAAAATAATTTTTCAAGGTCTGAATTTTTTTAAAGAACATTTTTTCAAGGGCTAATATAGGCGTTAATTTTTTGTAACGAATAAATTTTGGAAGATGCTAAAGACGGGGATTTTTTCAAGGGCTAATATGGGCGTGATTTTTTTTTTTCAATAACTAATATCGGTGTGGATTTTTTTTTTAATTTTTATGAAATAATATCGTTGTGGTTTTTTTATAAATATTTTCCTAGAAGTATTATAGCAGGCATGCTTACCCATATACGCTAATATAGGTGTGGTAAACACATTTTCTTTTTTTTTTACGTCAGTCGTTTTTAATGGTGTATTTTTACGCTCGCACACACTTGCTCTCAATTTAATTTTGCCCAACACTGTATTATAGGCATGGTTTTTTTTTTTTAAAAATATCTGAAACGTGCATTATCTGATCGAAGTGACTGTAATTTAGTATTCCGGGGTTTGGTCTGGTACAGAAATTTTTCAATATAAATCCAATATTCCAAACTAAATGTCTGTAGCTTGGTATTTTGTTTTCTAATGGAAACAATTTACAATAATTCCATATAAATTTCTGTAGTTTTATTTCGTTTTTTTCAAGAAATGATTTACTTAGAATTGTTTCCTTATAAAATTATTTTGCAAGCAATATTTGATTTTTAGTTTATTTTTCTTAAAGCAAATTCATCTGATACTCTTTTATATTTATTAGCTATATTTCAGGAAGTCCTAAAGTAACCCAAGTAGTAATCCGATACCGGTATTCTTTAATAAAAAATATTAATGGGTGGGTGGTACAAATACATACAAATGTGTTATTATTGTTTAGAAACATGATTCCATTCGGCTAACTTTATGGTTTAGCATTTTGTATTTATTATTCAAATGAAATGATTTCGTCAGCAAGAGCCTTCCTGACTTTTTGGAACGATTAAAAAAAAAATCGTATCTTAAGAAACCTGTCTGCCTGACTATATACGATATTAGCCATTTAGTTGTATTTCTCTTCAGTTTTTTTTTTTTGCGTTAAGTTGTCACTTTTTGTTGCTGTCACCTCTACTATTGCTGCCGCTGCTGCTGGTAGTTGTATTTTTTTTTTATTTAATTTTGTAGATTTCTTAAGTCGCTTGCCTTCGACTTATTACCAGCCAGACAGGCAAGCGAATCACACCGAGCGCCTTTGTTGTTGCCAGTTAAGCCGGTTGACAGTTTATTTCTTGAAATGTTTTTTTCTTCTTCATATTTTCTTGAGCATTTTTTGTTTCTTGCTTAAGAAATCTTTTAAATATTAAATGTTGAAGTTGAAGCATAAAAAAATGCGTAACTAAAAATCTGTATTAAGATTTTGTTTGTTTTATAGGCGCTGTTTTATGATGCAAGGCTAAAAGCTTTAGCCTACCGGCACCATGAGAAAAATACGCACATTTTTCTCACATTAAATATGTGAAAATGACACAATTAAAATGACATCTATGCAACTGTAGTTGGGTGTTTTTGTAAAGGGTTTGACGATATACACACGTTGTAATGTAGTAATTAAACATGTAATTTGTTTGCTGTAATTGAATTATTTAAGACACATTCCCCTCTGTATAGAAAAGGGTTTTATTATAAAAACAACAAATTTTCCTGACTATTTTGCAAAAACAAAAAAAAAAAAAAATAATAATAATAAATAAATAAAATTAACACAATAAAGTGAAATGAAAATTTCCCCTCACGACAGTAAAGTTTGCATTTATAGCAGAGTTTGTTGCTTAAGTCTTTTGTTTGTATTGTTTGTAGTAAAGTCGGACTGGGCCGGACTATATGATACCCTTCACCACTTGGGTATATTGTACATATGTATCCTTACAATTGTATGTCAATGTTCTCTCGAAGGAACATGCTCATGTCTTTCTGCAACCCATGATAAATTTAATTTCATTCCGGTAGATTTAGAGTCGTCTGAGTACCATGGGACAAATTTATGGAAAACTATTTACAGCAAAATTGATACACGCAATTCGGTACGTCGCACTGTTAAAAATTTAATCTCAATCAAACACCCGTTCGAAATAAATATGCAAGTATCTGCACCAATTTCAACAAAACCCAATAAAGTCATTCAAATCTCAATTTGATACGTTGTGCAAAATTTCGTGTTAATCGGACAAACATTAGGAGTTTGGTACACCATTTATGTAAAATCGGACAAAAATATATGTGGGAGCTATATCTAAATCTGAACGGATCTTCACGAAACTTAACACACATCATTCTAGACTCAATTCAGTGCGCTATGCCAAATTTCGTGCAAATCAAAAAATATATTTGGGCATTTGGTGCACCATTTACATTAAATCGGACAAAAATATATATGGGAGCTATATTCAAATCTGACCGATTTTCAGGAAACTTAGCACACATCATTCTAGGCTTAACTTAGTACGCTGTGCCAAGTTTCGTGCAAATCAAAAGATATTTAGGGACTTTGGTGAACCATTTACCTTAAATCGGACGAAAATATATAGGCATACTTCAGTACGCTGTGCCAAATTTCGTGCAAATCGAAAGATATTTAGGGATTTTGGTGAACCATTTACCTTAAATCGGACGAAAATATATGTGGGAGCTATATTTAAATTTGAAACAATTTTTACGAAACTTTGCACACATCAGTCTAGGGTGAATTTAGTATGATGTGCCTAATTTCGTGCAAATCGAAAGATATATAGGGACTTTGCTGCATCATTCACCATCATACACCATTTACATTAAATCGGAAGAAAATATATATGGGATCTAAATCTGAACCGATTTTTCCGAATTTCAATAGTGTTCGTCCTTGGGTCAAATAAGTGACCTATGCCAATTTGCATCCAATTCGAAGAATAAATGCGACCTGTACTCTGTTTACAATTTAACATGGACAGACGGACGGACATGCATAAATCGACTTATCTCGTTTCCTTTTGCCTGTTACAAACATATGCACAAAGACATAATACCCTGTACCACAGTGTGACGAAGGGTATAATTAGACAACCTTCGCACTATATAGGGTAAACATATTACGATGTGCAAGGTTTGATAAATTGGATATTCCGTTCCCTTCATATGAGAAATTTTCAAAATGTTGACCCTGTATGGAGGAGGTACTAGAAGGAGCGGGCTGATAAGTCCAATCTCTACAAATCATACAGGCATGCTTAAAATATTAGGTTGTGCAAAAATTAGTTAAAATCGTATAGTCCATTCGAATGATATTATAAAAATAATTTTCAGCAAAATGTTGACCATTTTGTGTGGGAGGTACCAGAGGGAGTGGGCCGATGGGTTCCATCTTGGAACTTGATTTAAGTTTGAAAGAAATATTACGATGTGCTAATTTGGATTAAATCGGATCGGACATTGTATCAACAAATTTTCAAAATTGTACCCTTTGTGGGGAGGTACCAGATGCAATGGACCGATGGTTCACGTTTTCGAGCGATGTGCTGAGTTTAGGTTAAATCGGACATCCAATTCGCTTAATATTGGATTTATAAAAATTGAACATGCGGGAGGTAATAGAAGGAATGCTTTCAACAAAATCTAGGTTTGGTTTAAATATTAGGTTGTGCAAAATTTAGTTCAAATCGGATAGTCCGTTCTCATGATCATATGAAATTAATTTTCATCAGAAGGAGTGTACCGATATTCCCTACTTTTGGAGTTGATTTAAATTTGAAAGAAATATATTACACTTTGAGGATTATCGTGCGCAGCAAAATCAACAATTGGATACCAACGTCCACCATCAAGAAACCCATGGTACGATCAGGAGTGTCGTAATGCTACCGTGTTGAAAAACGCAGCGTATAGGGCAACCCTGCAAGCAGTAGCAACACGCAATTCGAGAGAGAATTATCGGGATAAATGGAGAGAGGAGAAAAGTATTTTCGGAGAAATGAAGAAAGAACAAGAAAAACATGAGCGGGAGCAAATCGAGTTGTGCTGGAGTGAGAGCAAAGTCCGGAAATTTTACCGAAGGCATTGGTGCAGACACTTCCTCCTGTAGAGATGAAGAAGGAAATCCTGTGACAGATACAGACAATGTGTTGAGGATCTGGAAGGAGAAATTTGCAACACTTTTGGTATCAAATCGTGGCAGTGAACCAAAATAGAGATGACGGTATAGATTGTATACCACCTAGCCAAGATGATGTCAGCATATCAATCAATAAAGCAATAGGGGCCGATGGGCTACCAGCCGAACTATTCAATCCCGGTGGTCAGATATTGGTCAGGAGCATGAACCGACTCATTAGTACAATTTGGCTGGAGGAATGCATGCGCAATGATTGGAACCCCAGCATCCAGTGTCTCGTGCACAAAAAAGGAAACATGACGATATGAACCAACTATAGAGGAATCGTGTATAAAGTGCCATCCAGCGTACTGTGTGAATGACTGAAGTCAATGGCATTATTGGACCATACCAATGCGGCTTCAGACCTGGCAAATCCACCATTGACCAGATTTTCACTCTGGGAATACTGGGAAAGATCCATGAAAAACACATCGACACATTCCGCATATTAGTTGACTATAAAGCCGCATTCGACAGTCCGTTCAGAAGTGTGTAAAGTAATGTCTGCGTGCGGCATTCCTGCAAAATTAATTCGCCAATGAAGAATAACTTTAACTGGCACAAGGTCAGCAGTCGGAAAGGACGGAGGGTCCTTTCCGACTTTAACTGCTTTAATACCAAATGACGTTTCAGACAAGGTGACTGTTTGTCGTGTGACCTTTTTAACATCCTGCTGGAATAGGTCACGCGAGAGGCAAAGATGAACAGAAATGGCACTCTGTATACCAAACAACACATGTTACTCGCCTACGCCGATGACATTGATACGATGGGTCGAACATTGCGAGCGGTAATAGCCACCTTTTGAACAAATTGAGAAGGAGACTGCCAAAGCGGGTCTGGCAGTAAATGGCGAGAAGTGCATGCTGATGGTATCAACGCCCAAGACGTCCAATAGACTCGGAGCAACTGTGCAACTTGAGAACTACAGCTTCGAGGCTGTCAAAGATTTTATATACCTTGGTACCATCATAAGTATAACTAATGACATAAATATTGAAATTCGGAAAAGGGTAGTTTTGGCCATCAGATTCTATTATGGTCTAAGTAAGCAGTTTAGAAACAAGGCCATCTCCCGTCAGACCAAACTTACACTCTACAAGACGCTGATACTACCCGTGCTGTGAGACAGCTCTTAGAGTGTTTGAGAGAAAAGTTCTCCGAAAGATCGATGGGCCGATCTGCGTTAACGGTGAATATCGCCGTCGAATGAACCATGAGTTGTACCAGCCATTCTCGGACATCGGCATTGTCAGACGTATCGAGCTGCAGGGAGAATGGATGAAGATGTCCCAGCACAAAAGGAATATAAAAGCTCATGCAGAAGGGGAAGGCCACGAATTCGATGGAAATTTCAAGTGGAAGAGAACATTTCGAAATATGGTCATTCAAATTTGAAGAGCTGAGGCAAGACCGACGCACCTGTAAATCTTTTTTAAGCTCGGCTTATGGAATAAATGTTCTATCACAAGCCAGCTCAGTAAGTAAAAATTATCGTGCGCACCAGCCAGACGATTGGAATGACATTTGCACATCGATGCTAAGTTAACAGTAGCGAAAAAAAAACATGGTCTTGGGCCAGAAACCCGAGTCTACGATTCCTTGAATAATAAATTCCACAAGAGATCACAGGTTTTTATGACAAACCAAATAGACAGTATAGAGATCAATGATTTTTATAGGCGATTAATTGATATGTATAGAGGCCACAGGACTTTATGAGGCAAAGTTGTTTGTCTGTATAGGTCTTTATTGGCACCAAATAGAATTTTCGTGCAAACAAAAAGATTTTTTTTATACCCTTCATTACACTGTGGTACAGGGTATTATGTCTTTGTGCATATGTTTGTAACAGGCAAAAGGAAACGAGATAGACACATGGTTCCTTTTGAGAATATGCATAGAATCACTTTCTAAGTCGATTTACGCATGTCCGTCTGTCCGTCCATGTATTTTTGCGAACAAAGTACAGGTCGCATTTATGACCCGATTTGGATGAAAGTCACTTATTTGGCACATATTGAAATTGTCAGATTTAGATATAGCTCCCATATATAGTTTCATCCGATTTAATGTAAATGGGGCACCAAAGTCCCTATATATCTTTCGATTTGCACGAAATTTGGCACAGCGTAATGAATGAAGTATAGAATGATGTGTGTTAAGTTTTCTGAAAATCGGTTCAGATTTAGATATAGCTCCCATATATATTTTCGTCCGATTTAAGATAAATGGGCAACAATGTCGCTATATATCTTTCGATTTGCACGAAATTTGGCACAGCGTAATGACTGAAGTATAGAATGATGTGTGTTAAGTTTTCTGAAAATCGGTTCAGATTTAGATATAGCTCCCATATATATTTTCGTCCGATTTAATGTAAATGGTCCAACAAAGTCCCTATATATCTTTCGATTTGCATGAATTTTCGCACAGCGTAATGACTGAAGTATAGAATTATGTGTGTTAAGTTTTCTGAAAATCGGTTCAGATTTAGATATAGCTCCCATATATATCTTCGTCCGATTTAATGTAAATGGTCCAACAAAGTCCCTATATATCTTTCGATTTGCACGAATTTTCGCACAGCGTAATGAATGAAGTATAGAATGATGTGTGTCAAGTTTCCTGAAAATCGGCTCAGATTTACATATAGCTCCCATATATATTTTCGTCCGATTTAAGGTAAATGGTGCACCAAAGGCCTTATAAATCTTTCGATTTGCTCGAAATTTGGCATAGAGTACTGAATTAGGTCCGGAATGATGTGTGTCAAGTTTCCTGAAAATCGGCTCAGATTTACATATAGCTCCCATATATAGTTTCGTCTGATTTAAGGTAAATGGTGCACCAAAGGCCTTATAAATCTTTCGATTTGCTCGAAATTTGGCAAAGCGTACTGAATATACATTAGAACGATGTGTGTTACGTTTCGTGAAAATCGGTTCAGATTTAGACACAGCTTCTATATCTAACCAAATGAAAAATTTAGTATCGGTTGCAGAATGGAATGTTTATGTATCCAATTTCATTTTACTGGTCCTTTCAAAATGCGACGTTTGTTAGGATTCATCGGTTGAATATACCCAAAGTGGTGAAGGGTATCATATAGCCGGCCCCGTCCGACTTTACTACTTTCCTTACTGGTTTTGCTTTCCCTAATGCTGCTATAATTTTCTTCATAAATGTTAAAATATTTAACAATGTTTTTTATTTATTTTTTTAATTAATCTGGTGTCAGTTTAATAATGGAGACGCTTTTTTGGTGTCAGGTTTTTCTACTTCACATTTTTTTTTACTTTTCGTTAAATCCCATCATAAAGGTCCATGGGTCCACAAATCATTCAAGTGTTTTTAATTAACTGCATTAAAGGCTGGTGTTGTTGGTGTCAATGTTGTTGTCATTGTTGGGTATTCCGGCTTATTGTCGTAGTTGCTGTTTTTTTCAGTTGCGACTTCTGTGTCTGTCTGTAAGACATCTCACAATGCGTGTAGTGACTGCGTTGATTTTGTAGCTACATACTTACGTACGTACCTCTGTTAATTTGTATGTCTGCTGCTTCAATTTCGACCTAAAAAAATCCAAAATTACGTTACCGTAAAAATTGCCGAAAATTTTCATATTACATAATATTATTTTGACGGTGTGTGTTTTTTTCGGAATATTTCGTTGTTGTTGGTTTTTGTCTTCGATTACTTGATCTTGCATTATATTCGTTTGGTGTTGGTGTTGTTTGAGTCGCTTGCTATCTGGCTGGCTGGTTGGTTGGCTAGCAATGCGTTTGGTTTTTTTGGAGGGAGTTTGTTATTGCTTTGGTTTTTGGCAGTTCAATTGAGTGGTGTTGTTGTTGTTGCTATTTTGCCATTTGAATGTTTCGCCTCGTTTATGTTTGGTGTAAATGAACAAAACGTGATTTTGTTTACCTAAGCCCATTTACTTTTGTTTGTAAGTTTACCAGCACAGCAACAAAAAGAAACAATGGAAATAGTAACCCTCCCTCGAACCAAAGGTTAGTCCACTCACACAAATATACATTTGTATTTAACAATCACGCAAGCAGAAGAAATTGGAACAAAAGAAATGTGGGTGCAAAATGTGGGTTTTATGGGGAGATAGGGACACCCATTGGTTTTTCATTGGCCAAGTGATGGTCATTCACATGGTCCAAAAGAGATTGGCTTTTGTCCATAATTAAGCTATAAATTTCGCAGTGAATATAATTTTGGCCAATCATAAATTAGCCATAATTAAGGCATAACAAAAACAATAACAACATGTGAAATCCATTAAGAGAATTATGGGGAATTATAAATGATCGATTGCCCGGAGAAATATTTATCACTAGCAGATTACAACGGGACTCCAAACATTATTGCATATATTCAAATCAATTGGCATAAGACAGAGGCACATTGATCTTTATTAAGAAATGTTGCATCCACACAGAGCACTTGGATTTTATAAAGACCAGACCAATTGGTCTATATAAAGACCTGTGGTCTCTAATACAGACCAATTGGTCTATATAAAGACCTGTGGTCTCTATACAGACCAATTGGTCTATATAAAGACCTGTTGTCTCTATACAGACCAATTGGTCTATATAAAGACCTGTGGTCTCTATACAGACCAATTGGTCTATATAAAGACCTGTGGTCTCTATACAGACCAATTGGTCTATATATAGACCTGTGGTCTCTATACAGACCAATTGGTCTATATAAAGACCTGTGGTCCAATTGGTCTATATAAAGACCTGTGGTCTCTATACAGACCAATTGGTCTATATAAAGACCTGTGGTCTCTATACAGACCAATTGGTCTATATAAAGACCTGTGGTCTCTATACAGACCACTTGGTCTATATAAAGACCTGTGGTCTCTATACAGACCAATTGGTCTATATAAAGACCTGTGGTCTATATAAAGACCTGTGGTCTCTATACAGACCAATTGGTCTATATAAAGACCTGTGGTCTCATCTATACAGACCAATTGGTCTATATAAAGACCTGTGGTCTCTATACAGACCAATTGGTCTATATAAAGACCTGTGGTCTCTATACAGACCAATTGGTCTATATAAAGACCTGTGGTCTCTATACAGACCAATTGGTCTATATAAAGACCTGTGGTCTCTATACAGACCAATTGGTCTATATAAAGACCTGTGGTCTCTATACAGACCAATTGGTCTATATAAAGACCTGTGGTCTCTATACAGACCAATTGGTCTATATAAAGACCTGTGGTCTCTATACAGACCAATTGGTCTATATAAAGACCTGTGGTCTCTATACAGACCAATTGGTCTATATAAAGACCTGTGGTCTCTATACAGACCAATTGGTCTATATAAAGACCTGTGGTCTCTATACAGACCAATTGGTCTATATAAAGACCTGTGGTCTCTATACAGACCAATTGGTCTATATAAAGACCTGTGGTCTCTATACAGACCAATTGGTCTATATAAAGACCTGTGGTCTCTATACAGACCAATTGGTCTATATAAAGACCTGTGGTCTCTATACAGACCAATTGGTCTATATAAAGACCTGTGGTCTCTATACAGACCAATTGGTCTATATAAAGACCTGTGGTCTCTATACAGACCAATTGGTCTATATAAAGACCTGTGGTCTCTATACAGACCAATTGGTCTATATAAAGACCTGTGGTCTCTATACAGACCAATTGGTCTATATAAAGACCTGTGGTCTCTATAAAGACCTGTAGTCTCCATTCAGACCAATTGGTCTATATAAAGACCTGTGGTCTCTATACAGACCAATTGGTATATATAAAGACCTGTGGTCTCTATACAGACCAATTGGTATATATAAAGACCTGTGGTCTCTATACAGACCAATTGGTCTATATAAAGACCTGTGGTCTCTATACAGACCAATTGGTCTATATAAAGACCTGTGGTCTATATAAAGACCTGTGGTCTCTATACAGACCAATTGGTCTATATAAAGACCTGTGGTCTCTATACAGACCAATTGGTATATATAAAGACCTGTGGTCTCTATACAGACCAATTGGTCTATATAAAGACCTGTGGTCTCCTCTATACAGACCAATTGGTCTATATAAAGACCTGTGGTCTCTTCTATACAGACCAATTGGTATATATAAAGACCTGTGGTCTCCTCTATACAGACCAATTGGTATATATAAAGACCTGTGGTCTCCTCTATACAGACCAATTGGTCTATATAAAGACCTGTGGTCTCCTCTATACAGACCAATTGGTCTATATAAAGACCTGTGGTCTCCTCTATACAGACCAATTGGTCTATATAAAGACCTGTGGTCTCCTCTATACAGACCAATTGGTCTATATAAAGACCTGTGGTCTCCTCTATACAGACCAATTGGTCTATATAAAGACCTGTGGTCTCTAATACAGACCAATTGGTCTATATAAAGACCTGTGGTCTCTAATACAGACCAATTGGTCTATATAAAGACCTGTGGTCTCTAATACAGACCAATTGGTCTATATAAAGACCTGTGGTCTCTAATACAGACCAATTGGTCTATATAAAGACCCGTGGTCTCTAATACAGACCAATTGGTCTATATATAGAGACCTGTGGTCTCTAATACAGACCAATTGGTATATATATAGACCTGTGGTCTCTATACAGACCAATTGGTCTATATATAGACCTGTGGTCTCTATACAGACCAATGGTTTTTGTTGAAAAAAACTCTAAAATCCTTTCCTTTAATATTGTGTACTTTGAAAAATAATTTCGACTACATTAAATGCCAAAAAATGATTTACCCAACAAAGAACGGCGAATTATTTTCAAAAACAATTTCAAAAGGTGTGCCACCTACAAGATTTTATCCATCGAACAAATTTATGTACCGGAATAATTTCGTAATTCAAACAATTTATTTGATATATTCAAAAAGCAATTGTTTTATGCAAAAAAACCGAAATTAAAAACAAGACGTTTGATTTGATTAGTAAAAGGAGGTAATAAAAACAGACAATTCATGGCCACACCTACCAGCTCACCCTTTCCTAGCGGTTAAAAGTTTTTTTGTGTGTTCATGGAATCTCAGCACACACACAGTGTTTTGCTTTGCAAATAAAACATTTTTTTCAGAAATATTTGTTGACTAATTACAATATTCTGTCACGTATTTTCAAAAGAACAATTCTGTAGAAATGTTGTTTCTTTTTTGTGAATAAATTAAATTTAAATTCGTCAATCTTGCTTTCATGGCAGCACGTGGCTTCTGGTATTTTTCTCTTCACTGTTCAGTTGTTCGGAATTCAAATTTTGGAAAAAAAAATAGAAGAAAGGACGTTTGTTTGGTGATTATCAGTTTTCAAATGAATCAAAAAAGTTTTTTCATATATTTCGAAAAGTTCGGACACATTTTCACAAAATCCAATTCAACACGCATAGTGGGTGGTGTCAAATAATTTTGTGGCGAATGGTATAAATCCCTCACAATATGATTTAATACCACCCAATTTCGGTATTATGAAGGTTTTTAGGAAAATATGTCGTAATTTAAGGAGCTATAATCGTTTGTGTTGGTGACGTATACATACTGACAATAGTCATACGCACCAATGTATTTAAACAAAAATACCTGATATTTTTATATCCTCCACCATAAGTTGGAGGGTATATTAATTTTATTAATATATATTTAAAGCTAAATAATCGCAAAAAATCATTAAATGGTGTGAAAGCATTACATTCGACTACTGGTGGATTTATAAACATATTTTTTAAAGACCCAACTATTGGTGGATTTTCATATGCGTTATTTAAATATAGGTATATATTTCAAAGATCCAAGTAGGTGTGGCTTTTAAAATGTTTTCAAATGTCCACATTTCAAACAAAGTTTCGGTAATTCAACACTTTGGCCCAAGGTATTTGCTACTTTGCGTTAATTTTGTGCAGTTGATTATATTTACTTCACTCATATCCTCCAATTTTTATACCCTGTGGTATAAAAATACCCTGTGGTACAGGGTATAATGTCTTTGTGCATATGTTTGTAACAGGCAAAAGGAAACGAGATAGACACATGGTTCCTTTTGAGAATATGCCTATAATCACTTTCTAAGTCGATTTATGCATGTCCGTCCGTCCGTCTGCCTGTCCATGTTAAATTGTAAACAAATACAGGTCGCATTTATAATCAGAATTGGATGAAATTTGGCACAGCTCAAATATTTGGCCCAAGGACGAACCCTATTGAAATTGGGAAAAATCGGTTCAGATTTAGATATAGCTCCCATATATATTTTCGTCCGATTTAAGGAAAATGGTGTACCAAAGTCCCTAAATATCTTTCGATTTGCACGAAATTTGGTACAGCGTACTAAATTAAGCCTAGAATGTTGTGTGTTAAGTTTCGTGAAAATCGGTTCAGATTTAGATATAGCTCCCATATATATTTTCGTCCGATTTAAGTTAAATGGTGCACCAAATTCCCTAAATATCTTTCGATTTGAACGAAATTTGGCACAGCGTACTGAATTGAGCCTAGAATGATGTGTGCTAAGTTTCATGAAAATCGGTTCAGATTTATATATAGCTCCTATATATATTTTCGCCCGATTTAAGGTAAATGGTGCTCTAAAGTCTCCAAATATCTTTCGATTTGCACGAAATTTGGCACAGCGTACTGAATTGAGCCTAGAATGATGTGTGCTAAGTTTCGTGAAAATCGGTTCAGAGTTAGATATAGCTCCCATATATAGTTTCGTCCGATTTTATGTTTATGGTGCACCAAATTCCCTATATATTTTTCGATTTGCACGAAATTTGGTATAGCGTATTGAATTAGGTCTAAAATGGAGTGTGTTAGGATTCCAGAAAATCGGTTAAGATTTAGATATAGCTCCCATATATATTTTCGTCCGACATAATATAAATGGTATACCAAAGTGCCTATATATCTTTCTATTTGCATATAGCTCCCATATATATATATATATATATATTCGTCCGATTTAATGTAAAAGGTGTACCAAAGTCCCTATATATCTTTCGATTTGCACAAAATTTGGCACAGCGTACTGAATTAAGTCTAGAATGAGGTGTATTAAGATTCTATAAAATCGGAAGAAAATATATATATAGCTCTCATATATATTTTCTTCCGATTGCCACACAATTTTGTACAATGAACTGTAGTTAATCTCTAGCAAGTCTCATCTAAATCATACTGAAGTTAGTATAACATAAAGGTTGGATATAAATGCTTCAGCCAGGTGGGTACATTCGGCACAAAATATTGCACTACGTACTGAAGTTACTATAACATAAGAAGCAACCCTATATCTGACCAAATGAAAAAATTTGTATAGGTGGCAGAATGACATGTTTATGGATCCATTTATGGATCCTTCAAAAATTCGACGTCTGTTAGGATTCATATGTTGAATATGCCAAAGTGGTGAAGGGTATCATATAGTCGGCCCCGTCCGACTTTACTACTTTCCTTACTGGTTTTATTATAGCTTTTAAATAAAAATATTTAATAATGCATTTTTAAAGCATATTTCATGGATCCGTCTACTGGTGGATTTATAAACATATTTTTAATGACCCAGGCATTGAGGGATTATTTTTATATATTTTTTAAAGAACCTACTTATTGTGGATTTTTATAAAATATTTTTTTTCAAAGGCCCACATTTCAAACAAAGTTTCGGTAATTTGAAACTTTGGATTCATTTGGGTATTTACAACTTTGCGTTAATTTTGTGCAGTTGATTATATTTACTTCACTCATATCCCCCAATTTTTTTTCCTACATTTTTATAATAACCTGTTCACCGTATTTCTTTCTCATTAGCCCACTTTGTGCAGCGGATATTTACATACATAGTATTGCAAAATATAGTCTTTACACGAACGCTATGCGCTGTGACACCAATAATTATGTTGTAAACTTATTCTAGCAAACGTCATTGCAACAGATGTGTAACAAACTTTTCGTTGGCCAATATACACCCATACCATACTGGCATCAAAGACAGCTTCCGCATATTGGTAAGCTATAGCCCCCAAGCTGCAACTTTGTGGACACTGTGCACAAACGCATTAAACCATTAAATCATAAGTCAATCGTTTCATGTACCCATGTATATGAGTATGTATCGACATTATTATCAATGAAACAAAAATGTAAGCCAAGAAATTGTTAACATGTGAGAGAAAAAAATAATAGAAATCGAAGGCTGTTTAATAAGAAACAGCGCCAGTGATGTCAATAGTTGTTATTTTGTGTGGATGTAAATAGCAAATAATTTATAGATTATGCTAGAACGAAGTTCGATATGATTGTATGTGGGAACAATGGAGGGGAAATACAATGAGAACCCATTCAGATGATTTCAAAGTGATTTGCTCAAAGACATTCCATGGGATATTTTCAAAAAATGTTTTCCGAAATGAAATTAAAAAAACCCGAGTTGTGAATTAAAAATCCTTAAAATTAAGGATCACAAATTGGGTTTTTGGATTTTTTTGTTTGCTCGATTACACAAATAAGGTGGAATATTGTAAGGCAAATACATGTATTTGATATATATTGGACAATAATTTTAAAATGAGCAGATATATTTCGAACCAGTAAGGAAAGTAGAAAAGTCGGACTGGACCGACTATATGATATCCTTCACCACTTTGAATATATTCTACATATGTATCCTAACAGACGTGGCCTTTTCGAAGGATCATTGACATGAAATTGAGAGAACTTAAATCTAAATTTTACCCAATTTTCTCGAAACTTAACACACGAGGTATGGAATGCATGCATAACAACAACATCAAGTGTAAATAAAAATACAGAAAAAACCAAAAAAATTCTGTAAATACACTTGTCATGAGCGAACAAATATATATATATATATATATATATACTAGATTGTTAGAAAGACTTCAACGTACAAAACATTCAATTATAGTAACTTTTGCCGGTCGACCAAACTTTGGGTCTTTAGTGCACAATTTAAATCAAATCGGACGAAAATATAAATCTAAATCGGAAGCGATTTTCACGAAACATAGCACACATCATTCTGGTCCTAATTCAGTACCCTATGCCAAATTTCGTGCAAATCGAAAGATATTTAGGGACTTTGGGTCACTATTTACCTTAAATCGGACGAATCTCCATCGATTTTCGATTTTCTCGAAACTTACCACTCATCATTTTATACTGTATTCAGTACACTGTGCCAAATTTCGTGCAAATCGAATGATATATAGGGACCTTGGTGCACCATTTACCTTAAATCGGACGAAACTATATATGTGAGCCATATGTAAATCTGAACCGATTTTCTCGATACTTGGCACACATAATTCTAGACTCAATTGAGTACGCCATGCAAAATTTCGAGCATATTAAAAGATATATAGGGACTTTGGTGCACCATTTACATAAAATCGGACAAAACTATATATGGGATTTAAATCTAAATCTGAACCGATTTTCCCGAAACTTACCACTCATCATTTTAGACTGTATTCAGTACACTATGCCAAATTTCGTGCATATCGAAAGATATATAGGGACTATGGTGCACCACTTACCTTAAATAGGACGAAACTATATATGGGAGCTATATATAAATCTGAACCGATTTTCTTGAATTTCAATAGGGTTCGTCCTTGGGCCAAATAAGTGACATATGCCAAATTTCATCCAATTCGAACTTTGTTTACAATTTAACATGGACAGACGGACGGACGGACTGACGGACATGCATATATCGACTCAGAAAGTGATTCTATGCACATTCTCAAAAGGAACCATGTGTCTATCTCGTTTCCTTTTGCCTGTTACAAACATATGCACAAAGACATAACACCACAGTGTGGTGAAGGGTATAAAAATCCAACGCTTCTTTAAAGCACAAGGGATCCTCTATTCCCATATCGAATTAGTTTGTGTAGAAAATCGCATAGAAATCTCCCATTAAACGCTTGAGATTATTTTGTAGCATTATTAAAACACTTATGATCGGCATTTCATATCTATTTTACTACACGGCGGGTCAGCGAGCGTCAAGCTGGACATAATCGTTAAAATTTTCCAAATATCACAATTTGTTCAAAAGTTATTTCAAGTTTTCCAACTTCCCCAACGGCCTGACGACCGCAGCGCCATCTATGAGGCAGTAGATTGAAATGGAGAAAATGATTTAAAGCTATGGTTATTTTGTGCCATAACTTTTGAACTACTTGAGGTATTGTAATAAAAGTTGTGAAAGCTGTTAAGTCCAGCAATATCCAAAATATATTCGTTTTTTTTTAAATATATGTAGTGTTGTATGTGAAAATTTAATTAAAAAATTCTGTTTTAATATAATCATTCGAACTAAGTTTTTTAGTTATAGCTTTTACTATTATTATTATTGTGATATATAGAGCGAACCGGAAAACTAAAAAAAATACAGTTTTTGGTCCAATTCATACGCTAAATATTAACCGATTATTATAATAGGAGTCTTCTTTGAACCTAATTGGATTGGTCCATAACTGTGGCCTGTACTTTACTTACAAATTATAATGGACAGACAGAAGGACACACATGACTAGATCGACTCAACTAGTCGATATATGACAATCGGTATACTTAAAAGTTGGCCTAGATCCAATATGTTGTGGCGTTACAAATTCTTGATAATACCCTTACAACCTAGTTGTATGGGGTATAAAAATATTTTCCGAACATACATTTAGAACAGTTTAGGTATCTCTCTGAAATATTGTTTTATGAAGGACGTATTGTCAGAATATAAAGAAATATATTTGTTTGTATCTGGTGGCGTATACATGACGACAGAAGATATACGCACCGATGTAATGATGCCTATACCTAATGGATTTCTTTTAATTGTGTTTAATTAAAATATCATTATATTTCTAATAACATTTTATTTTAAGTCCGAACTAGTAAAGTAATGTTTAAACCCGCCCTAGTGGTGGATTAAAAATAATATTTTTTAAGGACCACAACATGGGTCCATAAAACAATATTTTTAAGGACCAACTAGTCGTTCAAAATATTTTTTATGGATGAACTAGTTGTGGATTCTAATTAATTCTACTTAAAAAAAACAATAAGAAGTTATTTTTAATTGGTTCCTTTTGAGAATATGCATAGCTCCCATATATATTTTCGTCCGATTAAATGTAAATGCGGCACCAAAGTCCCTATATATCGATTTGCACGAAATTTGGCACAGGGTAATGAATTAGGTATAGAGTGATGTGATTTCATGTAAATGGTCCACTAAAGTCCCTATAAATATTTCGATTTGCACGAAAATTGGCACAGTGTAATGAATTAGGTCTAAAATGATGTGTGTTAAGTTTCCTGAAAATTGGTTAGATATACCTCCCATATATATTTTCGTCCGATTTAATGTAAATAGTGCACCAAAGTCCCTATATATCTTTCGATTTGCACGAAATTTGGCCCAGCGTATTCAATTAAGTTTTGAATGATGAGTGTTAAGTTTCGTGAAAATCGGTTCAAATTTAGATATAGCTTCTATATCTGGCCAAATGAAAAAATTTATTATCGGTTGCAGAATGACATGTTTATGGATCCAATTTCATTTTACTGGTCCTTTAAAAATGCGACGTCTGTTAGGATGCATATGTTGAATATACCCAAAGTGGTGAAGGGTATCATATAGTCGGCCCGACTTTACTACTTTCCTTACTGGTTTTATAAGAGTTTTATTTTGAAATACTTCCATATATTTGTTATTTAAAATATTTGTTTGTATCTGGTGACGTATACATGTTGACATTAGTCATACGCATCGATGTATTTAAAGAAATACCGTATAGACTTATCATAAATTGTAAATATTTTTTAAACTCATATCTGATTAGAACCTTGACAATGTCTTTATATACCGCTTAATCTATGACACTTCATGGTCATCTATATATTCCGCTTAATTATTAGGAGAATAATATCCGTATTTTAAAAGAAGATACATAGACTTTAGTTCGATGTCCAGCTTGTGATACGCATAATTAAGAACATCCCCAAAATCCTCATAATCATCATCAACATCGCTAGAATCATCTATATACCCTGTTTCAAGAAAATCGAATGAAATGCGATTCGAAAATCCATATTTAATCCCAGAAGTGAGAATCGTTGGAAATTTTACATTTCGAAATGGAACTTTCTCCAAAATTTTTACACCAGAAAAAAAATTTTTGTCTATAACACTTCTTGGAATGAAGATAAACAAATATTTTCGTAAATGTCACAAAATCCTGTTATTAGTCTCAATTTAGATTAGGCGAGTTTACTTGCGGCAAGTCTTTGTTTGTAGGAGAGAGGGGCAAAAAAAATTTGCTCGTACCGATTTTAATTCGTTTTGTGTATTTCGTATTTGTTGACATTTTATATTTATTTAAATGTGAAAAAACTATTGACATCAAATGAAAAATGAAATATTTTCGAAACCGAATTGCCTTATATAGACGCATGAAGCAAGTTCAAAAGGGAACGATAATAATTGCCGCAAGTAAACTCGCCTAATATAAATCAGGACTTTAAAATTATTTGTTTGAGTCCGGTGACGTATACATGTTGACAATTGTCATACGCACCAACGTATTTAAAGAAATATCTGATTAGAACATGGGTTATATTCAGAATCCAAAATACTCAATTACAGTCATTTAGGTTTAAAAATGCACGAAGGAAATTTATACCACCTAAGAGGGATAATAACACCCAAAATGATGACCATTATACAATTTTTTGGTATTATACATTTTATTCATCCACTTATGTTGCAAAATCGACTAAAACATTGAAAGTTCATGATATAACAATTCCTACGTTTAGAATTTCAGATTTAACCAAATAAAGATTTGATCGTAATATTTAATATATATTGGCAACACTGTTCTAATCATGTGTGTTGCTTGACGAAATGGTATTGCAGTTAGCTACGCTTAGCGTTAACAACCTACCCCCAAATGAGAGAAACGTCTAGCCTTTCCAATGTTTTGGAATTAACTTCATATTGTAAAAATGGCCTTCTTGTTGTACCAGACCAGTCCACCAGACAGACAACCAAACACCTAGGCCAAGCTGCCTGGCCAGCCGTGTTGTGAGTTAATTGCCATTTCAGTTTCAGTTGCCAAATGATACAGTTCACAACGGTAAATAAGACGCTTGCGTATTCAAATTTTTCAAAATCTAAACACAAAGATCTCTTAAATAATTCTATAACAAAAATTTCAGTAAAGGAAACGCAGCAAAAACAACAACAACAACAAAATGCCCTGTTCCAGTTTTGTTAACAGCCATTCAGTGACTGTGGCAATTGTGGTTTTGGCTGGTATTGAATGGGTCTTGGCTGGAGCCTATCGCAGTAGTCCAATTTATGCAGCGCCATCAGCCGTGCAAGAGATTGAATATGGTGGAGCAACGGCATATGGTTATGGTGCACCTGAGTCACCACCACCAGCAGCAACAACAATAACAAAGAAATCACAAGCATTTGAAATTGTTAACCAATGGAAATATTTGGATTTTGAATATCCCACCTTTGGACAAAGACAAAAGGCTATTGCCAATAGGTATGATAGACAATAGAAAAAAACAACAGCCTAGAGAAATCTAAAACAACTGAAGGTCATGCTTTGTATATTTATTATATGTGTGTGTGTGTGTTTGTTTTTCTTTTCAGAGAATTTATAGCTGAAAATAATCTACCCTTGGGTGTGGACTTCTATAAAGATCGCATTTTCATTACCACACCTCGTTGGAAGGACGGTGTACCGGCCAGTTTTGGTTGGTTACCCTATCCCCCGAAGGAAGAAAGTCCTCCAATACGCCCCTACCCAGATTGGGAATCCCATGGTGATCCCTACAACCCCGATTGTGAAAAACTAATATCCGTTTATCGTACCCAAATCGATGATTGTGGTCGTATATGGTTAATTGATTCGGGTATTGTTAATGCCACAGTCAGCCTAAGCCAGGTGTGTCCACCAAAAATTGTGGCCTATGATTTGGCCACAAATCAAAAAGTAGTACAATATCAATTCCCACCGGATCAAGTGAAGCAGGACAGTTTACATTCGAATATTATCGTTGATGTTCATCGTAATCGTTGTGATGATGCCCATGCCTATGTTACGGATGTCTGGCGTTTCGGGATTGTTGTCTATAGCCTGAAAAAGAATCGCAGCTGGCGTGTAACCAATTACAACTTCTCACCTGATCCTGTGGCCTCAGATTTCAATGTATTTGGTTTGAATTTCCAATGGTTGGATGGTGTGTTTGGCATGAGTTTGTCATTGGCCAAGACACCGGATGAGGAGCGCATTTTATATTTCCATCCTATGGCTAGTTTTAAGGTAGGTCCTCCACCCCAACAAAATATAAAAGCCAATTTAAATTTAATATTCATTAATTGCAGGAATTTGTTGTCTCCAATGCTTTGCTCAAGGACGAAAGCTTGTGGCCCGCCAAGGCCCAGGATTTGGCCAAATATTTCCTACCAATTGGTGAACGTGGTGTCAATGGTCAATCTTCCACCTCTGGCATTGATCGCAACGGTGTTATGTTCTTCACTCAGGTACATCGTGACGATGTGGGCTGTTGGAACACCAAGAAACCCTATGATGGCAACAATCTTCATCGTTTCTTAGAGGCCGAAGGCAATAGCACTCTAATTCAATTCCCGAATGATTTAAAAGTCGATCGTGAACCGAGACAAAGTGTTTGGGTGATAAGTAACCGCCTGCCCGTCTATCTTTATAGTCAGCTAAATTATGAAGAGATTAATTTCCGAATTTTAAAAGCTGATACCGAGACTTTAGTTCAGGGTACAGTTTGTGATACGCGTAGTTATGGACATCCTCAAAACCCCCACAGTCATCATCAACATCGCCAGCATCATGGATATCAACATGAACTAGTGCCAGAGTATCTATTTCATTGAGAATGGGTTGAATTAAATGGAATTTGAAATAAAATAGGATTTCATTTGTATTGACTTCACATACATACATATTCAGGGAAAAGGGTGTTGATAGACTTATAATACCTATTTTATAAGATTTTTGTTCTATACTTTCGCATTCATTATAATTGTGTAACCTATGCAGCGACATATCATTAAAATAATAATAATAAATTGTTTGTTTTTACAATAAAATATTTTTTTTTTGTATTTGGCAGTGCGGCAGATAATGCTTCATCAAAAAATTTACATAAACTTACGGCTTTTCAAGGGTTATGAAAAATATAATTTAAAAAATTGACGCCTTAGACCAGTTTTGTGCTCAACAAAATTGCGAATAAGTTAAGTAAGTAAGCTGAGAATTCATCATAAAAAACGACGGACTAAAAGAGGCTCAGATACAGGAAAAAATTATTTAAAAAATCTAGGCCTTAGATAATCCCTTAAAAATATAATTTAAAAATTCACGAATATGACAATCCTTGGAAAATATAATTTAAAAATTTTAGTAAAAAAGTGTTAGTCGGTGTTGCCGACAGATATACAGTGGTGGTCACAGAATTAAAACATTTACTGTGCTAAACATTTTTTGATCGGCCCTCGATTCGTTTGAAGTATTTTTGAAAATTTTTAATTCAGAACACTTCGATATACTGCACTTAAGAGATTTAGTGTGAAAATAGAAAATTTTTGCATGCAATTTTTCCATAAATAACGGTTTTTATGAAAACACATCGACTTTGAAGTGGCCATATAATTAAAACATTGTGTGGGATTTTTTACTTTACTGCATTTTTTGAAAATATTTTTAGAAAATCTCTTTAGTTTAGTTAAATTTTGTGAACTAAGCACCGATAAAATCATTTACAGATAAAAATTGTTGAAAAAATCTGTAAAATCTATTAAAATTGCCAACAATTTGTACAGTACACCTTACGTTCAGAAAATCACCCTAATTATAGAAAATAAAGGTCCGAATGCACCAGAAATTGCTAGAATTAGTAGAAAACATTAAATAATTCTCAAATTAAAGAAATATTTGAAATAAAAACTCAAAAAATTGGAATTAACCTAAAGGAACGATTCAATTTCAATAGCCTTTACTGAAGAAGGCCGGAATATTTTTGCAGTATGTGAGAAAAAATCGATTGATATTGTTATTTATTATATCAAATCGACTGTTCGATATACAGAATATATTTTATCAAAAAATATATCTGTCAGAACATAAAGACAGAGATCAACGCCTAGGTTGACGAGTAAAAGTTTCTGGCACACAGTAGCATGTTTGATGGTCAACTCTTGACCCTTAAAATCTATTGAACATGACAATATTTTTCCAAAATAATATTTTTTGAATCGAATAACTTCCACTTAATCTATTTTAATATCAAGGAAGTAAAAATGTTACAGTTTGAAAAATATTTGAAGTCTTGTGTTGAACATGAAAAATGCTGCTGTATGCCAGAAACTTTTACTCGTCAACCTAGGCGTTGATCTCTGTTCGTTCTGTTCTGACAGATATATTTTTTGATAAAATATATTCTGTACTACTCGAACAGTCGATTTGATATAATAAATACCAATATCAATCGATTTTTTCTCACATACTGCAAAAATATTCCGGCCTTCTTCAGTAAAGACTATTGAAATTGAATAGTTTCTTTAGGTTAATTCCATTTTTTTGAGTTTTTATTTCAAATATTTCTTTAATTTGAAAATTATTTATTGTTTTCTACTAATTCTAGCAATTTCTGGTGCATTCGGACCTTTATTTTCTATAATTAGGGTGATTTTCTGCACGTAAGGTGTACTGTACAAATTGTTGGCAATTTTGATAGATTTTACAGATTTTTTCAACAATTTTTTTCTGTAAATGATTTTATCGGTGCTGGGTTCACAAAATTTAACAAAATTAAAGAGATTTTCTAAAAATATTTTCAAAAAATGCAGTAAAGTAAAAAATCCCACACAATGTTTTAATTATATGGCCACTTCAAAGTCGATGTATTTTCATAAAAACCGTTATTTATGGAAAAATTGCATGCAAAAATTTTCTGAAATAAAAAATTTTCAAAAATACTTCAAACGAATCGAGGGCTGATCAATATATGTTTACCACAGTAAATGTTTTAATTCTGTGACCACCACTGTATACCCCCAGTCTATGGTTTGCGGAGGTCTTCGAAAATACACACATATTTTTTTATTAGATTTTTATAAGAAATATGTTATTAACAAAGAGGTTTCGGATTTAATGTTGTTAAAATTTTATAAAATATTGACCATTTGTGAGGGAGGTACCGGAAGGAGTTGACTACTTGGTCCCATCTTCGGACTTGATATAGGATTGGTAAAGATACTAGGTTGGGCAAGGTTTGGTTGAAATATGGAATTCCATTAGCCTGATATTGGATTTACAAATATTGAAAATTTTTACCATTTGTGGGGGAGGTATCAGAAGCAGTGGACCAATGGGTCCCATCTTCAGACTTAATCTAGATTTTGTAAAGATAATAGGTTGTGCAAAGTTTTTTTTTTCATATCGGACATTCCATTAGGTATTATAAATATTGAAAATTTTGACCCTCTGTGGGGGAAGTACAAGAAAGAGTGGACCAATGGGTGTCATCTTCAAACTTGATCTAGGCTTGATAAGATAATAGGTTGTACAAAGTTTGCAGTTATTACAAAATTAATTTTTAGCACAATTCGAACTTAAACTAAGTTTGGAAGAAATATTAAGATGTTAAGAGGTTGAATGAAATCTGTTGCTGCCTTCGAGAGTTGTCTTGTGCACTAGCCAGACAGACGGACTACGGACGAACGGACATGTGTAAATCGACTCCAAATTTTCTGAAACGAATTTTGTCCAAAGAAACATGGGGTCTAAAACCAATATTTCGATGAGGCACATTTTCATTTTTATACCCTCAGCCATAAGGCTGAGGGTATATTTACAAGTCCAAGTTTTAGATAAAAAACAAAATTTAAATAGTGATACTAATACCAAAGTTCAAGATTCAGTCTACATTGCTATACTATGTACAAATTTTGTACATTTATTTTTCGAATTACACAAAAACACTTTTTTACGTCAACCCAAAATCTATTCAATGTAAAATATTCTAGGAATATACCAAATTACCAACCATACTAAGAATACCCAAATTTTACACAATATTTATTGAGTTAAAATTTAAAATTTTACTTTACACACATTAAGAATTAATTTCCTCATTGACATTTGGAAATGACGATTGTCATATTTAGTACAAAATAATCCCACCTAACATTATTTTTAAAACAATTCAAACTTTAATTCCTTTAAATATCTCAATAAAAATGTTAACTTAAACCACTATTCAAATAAACCAATTTTAAAATAATACGTTTTGAATAGATAGTTTGCGAAGGGAATTTGTTGGTGAATTAAGCGATAATTTCGGGGGGAAAATACACACAATAATAACAAACTGGCAACGCTACACACAATACTTGTTTCTCGTTTACTACGCTTCTCTCCCAATTCGATCTGTTCGCTCTTTTATTGATGACATTTTCACTCAGGTTAATTGGGTTGGAGAATATTTGTAAACATTGACTTGCACTTACCATAACTTTATCTTCAAAGCAAATTAATACAATTATTTTAATAAATCATTTTATAACAATAACACAAATATATTATTTGTCACAATGTATAACGTTGACAAATAATAAATATGTCTAGATAATAAACAATAACAATACACCGAATTGTACACCTTTTGGCCAAGCTGTTGACTCTGACGTTTGGCTTTGACAACTGCTGTTGTTGCAGCAGCTGATCTCTTTGGAGCAAAGCTTTTTGTGAAGTTGATACAGAAGTTTATTGTTTATTTATAAGCTTTGGTTAAAATATTTGAGAACGCCTGAAAGTATACTTCATTAATATGCTTTGAAATACAGTAACGATTTTAATTTTGTGGCAGAACAAATACAAATCAGTAATACGTTAAAATGCTAGAAATTCTATGGATGAAAGGTTCTAAGTGATACTAATTTTAGTACATTTCGTATTGAATGAAATTAGGTGTGGTGTAGGAGTTAGGAACGTTTACTAAACTAGTAAACAAAGTGTCACGGATACAACGAATAAAATACTGTGTATAATGGTTTTTATTCGTTGTATCAAAGATATATGTTTATCACAGAATTGACCCATATGTGGTACCCAAAAAAGGTTGTCCTATAGATCCCATGTTCGTATTTAAAGCAGCTTTGGTAAAATATTACGATGCATTAAATCGGTTATTTAATTCGCTTCAAAATAAATTCACAGGTTTGTAAAATGTTGACGCTTTGTGGGGAAGGTACAAGATAGAATGGAATGGAACTTGAGTTATGGTTGGTAAAAATATGACGATGTGCAGAGTCTGGGTCGAATCGGACATTATATTATTTGATTTATAAATCTTGACGCTGAGGTACTAGAAGGAATGCGCCGATAAGTTCTATCATCCAACAATATACAGACTTGGTAAAATACTAGGTTGTGCAAAGTATGATTCAAATCGTTAGTCCGTTCGCATGCCATTACAAAAAAAATTCATATGACACCAGGAAAGTTCAAAAGTCGGACAGGGCCGACTATATGATACCGCTTTGGATATGTACAAGAGATCTTCATATGTACAATATACTGTAGATAGAGTAATCATAGCGTCTTTGGAGACCATTGAAATGGAATCGCAATATTTCAAAGACATAGGCTCCTCAGTTTGCAACATTTGCATAAAATCGGACAAAAATATATCTACATTTGAACCGATTTCAACAACAAAATATCGTGCAAATAGAACAGGATTTATGGTGCACCCTATATATAAAATTTACATAAAATCGGACGAAGCTATATATGGGAGCTATATCTAAATCTGAACCCATTTCAACAAAACTTCGCATATATTAATCTGGACTTAAGTCAGTATGCTGTGCAAAATTTTGTCTCAATCGGATAAATATTGGCAGTATGGTGACCCATTTATATAAAATCAGACGAAACTCTAAAACTGAACTGATTTTCTTCAAATTTCAATAGGATTCATCATTGGGCCAAATAATACCATATTTCATCCAAATCGGATCATAATTGCGACCTGTACCTTGTTTACAATTTAACATGGGCAGACAGACAGGCGGACAGACGAACATGCATAAATCGACTTAGAAAGTAATTCTATGCATATTTTCAAAAGGAACCATGTGTCTATCTCTTTTCCTGTTGCCTGTTACAAACATATGCACAAAGACATAATAGCCTGTACTACAGTGAGGTGAGAGGTATGTGTCTGATTTGAATTATGTTCATTAATAGATGGCGCTGACGACGCGATCTTAAAATATGCATGCATCTTCTATTTTTGCCATAACTTCGTATTGCAGATATTAAAATGAAAGTGGTGTAATATGAACGGCACAACTGTATACTTTCTTGTGAAATAAATAAATTTATAAAATTCCGGGCATGGCATAACTATACAAAATATTTTCCAATTTGTTCATAAATTTGCTTTTGACAACATTCTGCTTTCAAATTTTAAATGAAAATATCATCCTTCAAGAGTTTCTAAATTATTTTTATTAATATTTTCTGTTCCCTTCCGCTAAAATTTATTTTGTCTCTGCATTGTTGTCTCATATTGTTCAAAAGTTATGAAGAAACCCAGAAAACTGTAATTTTCGATTAACATGTCAACTCTGTCAAACAATCTTAGATACTGTCGGATAGTGTATGTTCTAAGCTATTAATATCCATATCACTACGCACTCAAAAGTTATGAAGAATCTAAAATACTGATGATTTTTTTCAAAATTGGCAACACTGGCAAATATTCGTCGTCAGCGCCATCTGTTGAATGAGTAGATTATGCGAAATTTTAACCTCATTTGTTTTTCCTATAAATTTTGAAATACCGTAGATATTTAAGCAAAATGCACGTTATCTGAAAGGTACAATTTCATACATTCTTTTAAAATAACAACAATTTAAATTTTTTAATGTTGTATTAAAATTTTCCATAATTTCCCTTGACAATATTGTGCAGGTCATAGTAAAGCAGATAATTTACTCTTTCATATGACACTATTTTTGTTGAAATGCGATTATCTGTTCAAAAGCTATACGATGGGAAAGTTGAACTCGAAAAACTGATGAGCTTGATTAGAATCATGTTCATCAATAGATGGCGCTGACGACGGGTATATAAAAATTGCATAATTTATTTCTCTTTGCTATAACTTCGCAAAGCGAAGTAGCATATAAAAATCTTTAAAATTTTATCGAAATTACATCGATAATCAATTTAAAACTTCCAAAAAGTTTGTCTTCAATATTTTTATTGATCACAAGAATATACCATGTAAAAACAATACAAAAATTCATAAAAAAGTAAAAAAAATAAAATTATAACTAATTAAACAATAAAAACAATTTTTTCTACAGTAATGAAAAATAGTAGAAATTTAGTGGCCAAATCGAGTGAAAGAAACAACACAAGAATAATTGAATTTAGTATGGAACCAAAAAAATAGATACAAATTAAAAATATTAACTTAAAATGTAGCGAGTATTATTATTATTTTTTTTTTTTCTAGAAAATTTCAATCATATTTCACAATTTCTTACAGCAATCAACACCTTTTGCATTCGGATTTTTTATTTTTTGGTAAATTAATACCAACGTGTGTGTGTATAATGCCAAACTATTTAAGTTGTCAAATTTTGCACTCCCAAAAAAACTGGCAGTGCAATTTTAATAGAGGGGCTGTGCAACATCATTACATTCATCGCCATCGCCAGACCATCATTATTAAAAACCTTTTGTTGTGCGACTCTTTGTCTGAGTGTCGCTTTTGTTGCCAATGATGGTGGTGGTTGTGATGGTCAGCCATCTATTGTCCATCGCTGTTGTCCGTCATGCCCTTTCATTCAACGGCCTCAATAATTTCGTATTCCTCATCTAGCGAATGATCGTAATCGATGTTGTATTTGTTTTTGATTTTGCTCTTGTAGTCTTTCAATTCTTCGTTGTTGTTGATTGTGTTGGCATTTGAGGATTTCTTATTGGAACTACCATTGCCGAATTGTTGGGGCTGATGTTGCGACTTGCCGGGTTGACGTTGCCTTTGAATGGGCCGGGAATGATGATCCGATTCTTTTTTGTTGCTGTTGTTAATACGTTTTTGTTGTTCATTTGTGTGAAATTGTTGTCGCTGCTGTTGTTGTTGCTGCTGCTTTTTATCATGATTGAATTTAAGCTTATCATGATTACGATTGAAAAGCTCATTTTTATTAATGCTATTTGTACTAATACTACTACTGCTACCTGGACTACCACTACTGCTACTGATGCCTCCATGGGATATTGCATTAGGACTACTTTGGATTGTTTGTGAGTATTTCATGTGGCCTCTAAAACTATTTTTGGTATTATTACGAGTTGTGGTTTTCACTGCTGAATGTGATGGTGATTCTATTGACGATGATGATGATGATAATGGTGGTGCATTGGTTGGATATGTGGCCATGATGGCCCTTAATGGTGCTATTCTATGCCTTTGCTGATATCTCGATGTTGGTGGTGGTGGTACTAATTCTAATTGTAATCTCTGTTGTTTTTGTTCGACTTCTTCTCCTCCTGCTACCTCTTTATTAAACATTCTTCTTTCATTAAATTGTCCTCCTCTTCCTCGCTGTCTCAACTCTTCATGTCTACCTCTAAAATTTCCTAAATTTTCATTATTACTACTCGCTCTGCCATTCTCCTCCCCTTGGGCCTTATATCAAATGCTATTGTCACCATCGCCATTATTGTTGTTGTTGATAACTTCGTCAGCTGTCCGATAGAGTTCATCGTTGTTTTCGTACAATTGTTCCGAGGCCGGACAATTGACATTGGACCACCAATCACAGACACGAACGGCCTGATTAAAAACTGTGCCATTCGGACAAACAAATGAATATTGATGACCCGAATGAAGACACCAATGCCAAATCTGGAAAAAAATAAAGGAAAACCAAAGAGTAATAAAATTTGATGAGCAATGATAAATGATGATGAATTATTTATTGCAAAATAAATTTAACAAATACATTAAATGTAATCATAATAAATGGGATAAATTCGATTTTTTGATTATGAAATCTGCGTCTCTTTCTCGAGTTTTAATATATAGAAAACAATTTTGATATGATGATTTGTCACCCAATGAAAATCCAATTCGATAGGAAAAAATGGCTCCAAAATCTCAAAAATACCATATAAGGGGCCACCCCGAAACTTAAGTCCATATGTTTTATCTAATAAGAATCTAAAATATAAAATTAGAGTCAATTTGCTTGAAATGTCAGAGGAGGGAGGTTCCTTCATATAAGTGCTACCCATAAAAGTGGATCATTATTGAAACAGGCCTGGACTATCCACAAATGAGCAGATTTTCATTCTGGAAAAGACCCAAGAAAAAACACACATTCCACCTATAAGCAGCATTCGACAGCCCTATCCGTTCAGAAGTGTTTAAAGCCATTTCTGCGTTCGCGATTCCTGTAAAATTAATACGGCTATGCAGGATAACTTTAACTGGCACAAGGTCAGCAGTTAAAGTCGAAAATCACCTCTCGAAGCCATTTTGTATCGAACGGGTATTCGTGGCATCTTTTTAATATCCTGCTGGAAAAGGTCATACGAGAGGTGAACAGAAATGACACTCTGTACACCAAACAACACATGCTACTCGCCTACGACGATGACATCGACAAAATAGGTCGAACATTGTGAGCGGTATCAGCCACCATCGGACATCGACATAGTCAGACGTATCGAGCTGCAACGACCACGTTGGCTAGGTTATGTTGTGAGAATGGATGAAGATGTCTCAGCTCAAAAGGCGAGCCAACTGGTGGATCACGTAGAATTCGCTGGAAAAAATCAAGTGGAAGACAACATCTCGGACCATGGTTTTTCAAATTGGAAGAGCTGCGAACAAGACCGACGCGCCTGGAAATCTTTTTTAAGATCGTCTTATGGAACGAATGTTCTGTCACAAGCCAGCTACGTTAGTAAGATTTGTTACCATATGGGAACCTAAACTGCCAAATTACAGACAATTCGTTCTGAAGAATATATCATCGGAAATTGTCTCCTAGTGAGTCCTTTATGCACGGAAAAAAACCATATCTAGATTTGTTTGCAAATATATGTTTCACCTTTCTAGTACATGTCAAATTACAGGGACTTTTATATGAAGGGACCAAAGCATGACATATAATTTTACGGACTTAATGGAGGATCCCCGTTTTGTAAACGGAATGACAAATTTATGGTGAAGGGTATAATAACATACAATAGCATAGGAGCTGGGAAGGCATGAACCTATATTAAAAATTTTCTGTCGGAAAATTTTCTATTCTTTGAGAAGTAAAAATGGCAAATTATTGTCACATCCGTTTTAATATGTGGCTGTGACCTTTTGAAAAAAACCCAAAATGTCATGGGACTTTTATATCGGAAATAGGAGGCACTGTTGTCACAGTAATTTGATTGGAAGTGTATCACAAAGAAATTGGAAATATCTAAAAAGAGACGTTGCTAAGAAGTATTCTAAAAGCTCTACTTTAATATTATTGTAAATTCTGATGGACATAACGTTTTTTTTTTATTGTAACAATTCACGTTTCATAAAAAATATCCCTAATCTATAGAAGATACACACTCATCTATGTAATATTTATCTTTAGATATATTTTCAATCACACATATATATAACAATGTTCCATTGACTGTCATTACATCAATTATTGACACTTGTGTGTTCTCCAATATATATAAACAGACAATGTTTCATCATTGCAACTTACCTGGCATCTAGTCTCTGTGTCGGCATAGTATCCGGGTGCTCGACCTTGGCACTTGAATGATAAACCTTTAGGCACCGAATCATATGTTGGATAATCGACACCAGCTACATAACCATCAATTTGCTGGAAAGAACAACAAGAAGAAAAAGAATGAATTGTTATTGTCTGTCAATTCTCATGATATGAAGTAATTGCATGAGAGAAAAAAACATGTAAATGGAAATAAACAACAAAAAGATGTTGCAATAAATTTACTACAATAGTAAGAAATATATGTAAATATAAGGTTGGTACGTTAATAACAAACATTTTTATTATTTTTTCAATTATTCTGAAGTTTATTTATTTTGTTAATGTTCAAAATGAATTCCGATCTTATACAACTTTTTAATTGTATTAAGGATTAATTTTTAAGGCATTTTGATTTATAGAACCATAGCTAATTTTGTTATTTAAGCTTAGAAACGCTTTATCAAGTTTGTTGCTTAAGTCTTTTGATTTGAGAGTGGCATAATGATCCAGAGAGAGAGAGAGAGAGAGAGAGAGAGAGTGCCAATATATTATAGAGAAATTAAATGTATACTCGGTCTTTACACTCGTGTTGCTCAGCCCTTAACATTTTCGTAAAATAGCGGTGTGCAGAGAGAAAATTCTCGGAGAATAAATGAGAAACGTCTATATGAAATGACTTGTTAAAACAGAACGCAGAGAATGAGCTTATTGATCCATGTAAACAAGTGCACCAGTTCCCATGCTTGCCCAGCATTATCGTAAAAACAAACCACACATATTCTCTCTCAATTTCGATGCCTTTTGTTTAGCATAGGCTGGAGAGTATTATAGAAATACCAATGCAAGTAATATGAGAATTACTGCTTTACACACTTTTGTAAGCAACTCTGCCGAATTCTTATAAGTGAGAGAGAGGTATGAATAGTAACAAAGGGGAAGACATTTAAAAGAGAATCGTGAAGAGCAGCAGCAGAGTTGCTTAAAAAGTTGCCTGTGCATACTGCAAGATATGAATTATTTCATAAACTTTTTATGACATTTGCCTGTAATATGGTGTTAGTTCAAATTTGTGTAAGTTTTTATACAAATTTAAAATTCATAAATTTTAAAATTGAGTATGAGCTTCAGGGAAATGATTCAACATTATAGTTCCAATTAATTCTTTGTTTAATAATAATGTTAATAAATATTAACTCAAAAATGTTATGTCATATTCAAAACCCGGATTCAGGACCTCGCTAATTTTAGTTTGAAAGGAAAACAAGTAAAAAAGTGTCAGTGGGAGTTGCCGACAGATAGATACCCTCAACGTTCAGTTTGCGAAGCTCTTCGGAATTACACACAGGTTTTATGATTCGTCTTATGTAAGGTATGTGTTCTTATCTAAGAGGTTCGGAGTTAATGTCGTTGTCGATTATTCATTTAGCTTCAAATTAAATTTGCAAGTTTTTAAGATAATGACCCTTTGTGGGGCAGTTACCAAAAGGAGTGGACTAAGGGGTCACATCTTTGGACTTCATCTAGGATTGGTATAAATAATAGGTTGTACGAAATTTGGTTCAAATCGGACAATCTTTATGTCTGATACGGGATTTATAATGTTGACCATTTGTGAGGGAGGTACCAGAAGAAGTGGACCAATGGTTCTCATCTTCGGACTTAATCTAGGCATGGTAAATGTTCGCATATTATTGCATTTGTAAAGGAGTGAACAAATGGGTCTCATATTCGGTCTTGATTTAGGCTTTGTAAAGATAATTGGTTGTACCAAATTTTATTCAAATCAGACAGCCTGTTCGCTTGATATTATAAATTTAATGTTTGACCATTTTGTTGGGGAAGTACCAGAAGGAGTGGACCGATAATCCCAATCTTCGAACTTGAACTATATACGGAAGTAATATTACGATGAGAAAAGTTTGCATAAAATCGGTTACTCTCTTCGAAGGATACTGTGCGCGCTACGCGACAAGACAGACGGACGGACATTTGTAAATCGACTGCAAATTGTGTGAATACATGGAGTCTAAAACCAATATTTCGACAAGACGCATTTTTGTCGGGTATAATTAGCCTAACTATGAGTTATGAAATTCAGTCCGAAATTTCGAAAGATTCTGAAATGTTTGTCTTGATTTTTACTATTGGAAAATGCACTTAGATCCATTAAAATAGTCAAAATGGACCGGTTCCTTAATATGGGACCCATGCCCAGTTATGGTGGGATGATTTTTTTCTAGTGACCCTATAATTCTTGAAGGAAAAGCGTAATATCTCGAGTCATTGTATGCCTTTTTCGTACTTGTTTTCTACACACAAAACGAAATATTTCTACAAAAATTCGCTCGTTGATAGGGCCCCATAGACAAGAAATCGGTATTTGTATATTTTTATGGTTCTTTAACATTTCTATTCGATCCTTACTTAAAATTTTTTTTAACTACGAACACTAACACATTTCCTATGTATTGTAAATTATGAAGAACTATCGGATACCCCTTAAATATTTAAAATAAATAGATTTTGTTATGCCGAACGCGTTGATAAAATACCGAAGATGTGGACCGATATTAAAGATAGACCTTTCAACTATATTCGCAAACACAGTAACAATTTAATACGAGACACTTCCATTAAAATGTTAAGTGTAAACGAACTTAGTACGATTTGACAATAAATGGAATTACCCTGTAAACATCTTCGTGGTATAATGTTTTGCATTATTTGACAAGACTTATCACAACAACAGTGCATCGGGGTAAAAATGAAACGTCATGCGTCATTTAATGAATTCAATCACAATGGAAACTCACTCAAAGTTTGTCTAAGGTTGTCCGTACTAAAGACCGTTTAAAGTGAATCATCGATATTGCACCTGATAATAAAAGAGGTTTGCTCTCCTGCTTTATACTATGTTTATAATATCACTGGTGGCGAATCATTATACCCTACACAACTATGTTGTCAGGGTGTAATAGTTTTGTGCAGGGCCAAAAGTTTGTAACGCCGCGAAATATTGGTCCTAGACCCACCTTTAAGTATACCGATCGTCATATCTCGACTAGCTGAGTCGATCTAGACATGTGTGTCCGTCCGTCTGTCCATTATAATTTGTAAACACGATACAGGCCACAGTTATGGACCAATCTTCACGAAATTTTGCATGTAGGATGGGTTCTGGCCAATGAAGACCCTATTGTTTTTGGAAAAGATCGATTAATATTTAGGGGATGAAATAGACCAAATACTAAATTTTTGTCCGTTTTTCTGGTCGCTCCAGAGGCCGCAATTATGGCCCAAACACCGCGAATTTTTGCATGGAGAAGAGGATCCGGCCATAGAATAAGCATGCATGTTTTGATAAAGATCGTTCAATATTTAGCGGGTCAAATGGACCCTGACTTTTGTGTGAAAAATGACAAAATTTGTATTCTACACCGCATATATTTACTCCTGAAGGACCTGGACCCGAAAAGTTTATATTATATCCAAGAGTAGTGGTTGGCCTTTAAATTGATACCAATTATATTGCCGTATGTACTCGGATGTGGGAGTTACACTTAAATATGAACAGGTGCTTACGTATTAATATATTATTTAGTAAACCATCACCACACAAGAGGGCTGAAATATGGCGCTGATCGCTTTAAAATTTTCATGAGAATCAAGGACATCGCCTATAATTTTTGGTCATGATCCGATAATAATATTGGGATGGAGTGGACCGAAAACTTAATTTTTTGTGTTTTTTCGATTCGATCTATAGACCACATGCCGAACGTCACAACAGAACCCACAGTGAATGGAATCTGGACAAGTATTTAGAAGGGCTGTACTGAATATTGGGAATATCCGGAAAATATGTCAGTGTAAGGAAGAGATGCTTTTGACCTCCAATCGGGCAAGAGTGTGCAACTATTACGAAATATTGAACATATTCGGAATAAAATTCCACAGAAAGTTAGATTTCCGTGGTAGTTGTGTAGGGTATCGTATGGTCGGCCCCGTCCGACTATACTGCTCCGCTCATTGGTTTTTTTTATTTTAACTATAAAATATATATATATTTTTTTTTTTTGAAAGACCCGCTAACGAAGTAGAGGGTATATGGTAGTTCACTATGATTCCTTCGCCTGAAGTCTTGGGAGAATTTAGACGAATCATTGTGATATGTCAATTCGAGTTCTCACACATCGGCTCAAGCTCATTTTGTATCGGCCAAACGTGGAATTTATATACTATACGGCACAAGGTGTAGACGTGCACCCAATTCCATTCTCAAGAATAGGGTATCGCCCAGAAGACCACTATTTACATGAGATATATCGACTCACTCAATGGTTAAAAAATATGTTGTCCGGTTATCTTCTGGATATTAAATACACATACACATATACAAAGACATAATACCCACTACCATTCTGTGGGTGGATGTTTAAATCTTTAACGTTTCGTTTACATCAAATGAAATACGATTAAATTACAATACAATTCGATCAATCATTTAATCCCCATCTGTATGTATTATCCACCTCTCAAGGGTTACCGAAATACCCTCCATATGTACTTACTAGTAGTATCCACATAGCTACTCATCTCAACTAGATCGGTATGTTGCAACAGCTAAAATTCCCCGCTGTAGTTTTAATGAAATAACAACAAAATACATTTATCATTTAATTTACTTCAGTTGTTGTTTTTGTTTTTTTTTTCTGCGATTTTTCATTGTTTCAGTTTAATACGATTTTATGTGATTGTTTTGCTGTTGTTGTTTTTTATTTTATTTTTAATTCAATATCTCTTGCCTTATGGAAAATTAGAATTTTAAATTAGTTGTAGTGGTGATGAATGAATGAAATGTTGGCATTTTGTGCTCAGTGTGTATCTGTGTAAATATGTGTGCATGTGTGGAGCTGTTTAGTAACATTTGCATGGTTGTAGTGTCTACGCCGGTTTTGTTAACATGGATTTACATTTGAACTCAACGTCGTCGTTTGATTGGAGAATAATTTTCCTAGTCGGTTTTGTTGAGACACAACAAAAGGCTAAATGGAAATGTATGTTGTTTTTGTAGTTGATGTGATTTGAAGGTCATTACAATTGAATATTACTACAACAAAGGGAATTATAACTTTGTGCATGTATGGGATTCGAAGAAAAAAAAAAGAGTTAAATCACTGAGGAAAGTAAAAAGTATATGTGAATAAAAAATGGTGCTATAAAATAATGGTTCTAAGGTCCACATTATATATTTTGGTATAATTTTGTACGCCCTATTTTATCCCATTTGTTCAGAAAAGTTTATATATTTTCCATAATAAAATCTAGAACTTGTTTATATCTAATGAAATTATGCAAAAACTATAAATATTTACATAATCCAACGTCACAGAGATGGTTCATTCATGATAAACAGTGCACAATATAAACAAAAAACAGATACTAACTCACAACTCCAATCTGACAACATGTTGCATCAACATCGACAACTTTGCTACGGCATTGCTTGTCTGTCTATCTTTTTTTTTTGTAATTGTCGACTGACTGCAAATTGAACGCATCGGCAATGATGTTAAGTCTTTGTTTTTTTTTTTGCTCCATCACAAAATGGTAACGACGCTCAAAAACACAATGCTAAAATTAATTGAATTGTGTCATCTACTTGTAAATTTGTTATAAATTAATAATAACAACAATAACACATTTTCCCGCATGACAATAACAAAATACATACATACGTATATTTGAATGTGTGACATGAATTATTTACTATAGAACATTTTATGATTTCAAACGCATTTTTAATTTGTTGTGAGAATATTGTGACGGTGTTTTGTTGTTCTAAATATTCTCATGGTGAATACATTTTGAAATGTGTAAAAAAGGCATTCCATAAATTGAAATACTATGAATAAAACTGAAATAATTGGAAAAAGGTGACTTCTCAAAGAAACTACGGCAAATACAATAAAAAAGCATGAAAAATGATTGAAAAAATTCTCTTAATAATCTCATTTTGAAAAATTAAGAATTCACCATTGGAAAGATATCCCTAAAAGGCCGAGCATGAAAAATAAGAATTGGATCCAGGAGAAAACGAAATACCAAACTACAGACACACCCCAATGAAAATTAGGCTAGGTCCATGAATATACCGGAAAAGTCGTGCGAACTTAATATGGGGGATATGTAGAAATAGTTGTTTATCTACCAATGTCCCATAAGGCCAAATAGTACCGAAATGGAGGCTATACCAAAAGTTTACCAATATTAATAATTTTTATTACCTAAATTTTCTGCACAAAATGCCGAAATGTGGTAGTTTCGTAATATAGGGCTACCATAACTGTGGAACAATATTGATCATATCTGGTAGGAAGATGAGAACCCAAACGGTTCAAAAACGTCCCCAGAATTCACAAAATAGAGAATATTTGGGGGACTTTTATATGAGGCTATACCAACATGTGGACCGACATATCCCATTTCTAAGGCTAAACAAAATTTCACACCTCTATTATAAAGATATGTATCGTGATTTAAATAGACGGAGGAGCTTGTATAAATCTCTATATCGCTGGATCGACAGTCCCCAACTTGGAAATTAATCTAATTTTTGATAGCTATGGATTTAATGTCAATGAGACACATTTTTTCATATCAAAAGGAGTTATTCATGAACACTCTCAAATTAATGCCGAATTGGAGCAAAAAATGGACCTTCGAAAAAAATCGTTAAAAATGTACGACTATTATGGGTCCTTAAAAAGGGTTTTCTTTATAAAATTCAAACCTGTTATGGATCCTTAAAAAATGTTTCTTAATAAAATTAAAACATATTATGAGTCCTTGAAACGATATTCTTTAAAAAATTCCTGCTTATAATGGGTTTGACAAATATTTTTTAAAAAATCTACGCCTATGATAGACCTTAAAAAATATTCTTTTCTTGAAAAAATATTCTTTAAAAAATCTACGCCTATGATAGGCCTTAAAAAATTTTATTTCCTTAGAAAAATATTCTTTAAAAATTCCACGCCTATGATAGGCCTTAAAAAATTTTATTTCCTTAGAAAAATATTCTTTAAAAATTCCACGCCTATGATAGGCCTTAAAAAATTTTATTTCCTTACAAAAGTATTCTTTAAAAAAATCCCGCCTCTGATGGTTCCTTGAAAAAATATTCTTTAAAAAATTCACGCCTCTGATGGTTTCTTGAAAAAATATTCTTTAAAAAATTCACGCCTCTGATGGTTCCTTGAAAAAATATTCTTTAAAAAATTCACGCCTCTGATGGTTCCTTGAAAAAATATTCTTTAAAAAATCCACGCCTCTGATGGTTCCTTCAAAAAATGTTCTTTAAAAAATCCACGCCTCTGGTGGTTCCTTCAAAAAATGTTATTTAAAAAATCCACTCCTCTGATGGTTCCTTCAAAAAATGTTCTTTAAAAAATCCACGCCTCTGATGGTTCCTTCAAAAAATATTTTTTAAAAAATCCACGCCTCTGATGATTCCTTGAAAAGATATTCTTTAAACCAGCGAGCGGAGCAGTATAGTCGGACAGGGCCGACCATATGATACCCTACACAACTTCCATGAAAATCTAACTTTCTGTGGTATTACATTCGGAGCTTAGGCAATACTTCGCGATATTTGCACACTAGAGGTCAAAAAATAATATATGTAAAAAAATATTACTAATATTCAGTACAGGCCTTCTAATCACTTGTCCAGATTTACTTCACCGTGGGTTGCGTTGTGATGTTGGGCTTATAATTGTGGCCTATAGATCGACTCAAAAACGCAAAAAAATAAGTTTTCGGTCCACTTTATCCCAAAATTATAATCTCATCATTACCGAAAATTATAGGCGTAGTCCTTGACCATAACAGGAACCTCATGGAACTTATCAAAGCAATCAGCTCTATATTTCCGCTCTCCAGTGTGGTAATGGTTTACTAAATAGTATATGAATACGTAAGCACATGAAAATATGCACGTGTAGCTCCCTCATCCCACAATATAATTGGTATCAGTTTAAAGACCAACCACTCCTCTTGGATATATGTACTATCAACTTCTATGCTCTATATCCTTCAGGAGTAAATATATACGCCATAGAATAAAAATTTTGTACTTTTTCACACAAAAGTCAGGGTTCATTTGACCCGCTAAATATTGACCGATCTTTATCAAAACAGGCATGCTTATTCTTTGGTTCAATCCCCTTCTCCAAGCCTCTGGAGCAACCAGAAAAACCGACAAAAATAAAGTTTTTGGTCCATTTCATCCACAAAATATTAACCGATCATTTCAAAAAAATTTCGTGAAGATAAGTCCATAACTGTGGCCTGTATCGTGTTTACAAATTATAATGGACGGACGAACGGACGGACACACATGTATAGATCGACTCAGCTAGTCGGGATATGATGATCGATATACTTAAAGGTGGGTCTAGAACCAATATTTCGCGGCGTTATAAACTCTTGGGGCTGCACAAAGCTCTATAATACCCTGACAACATAGTTGTGTAGGTTATAAATATTAATTGAAAATTCCAAACTTAAATAAATACTCATCTGATTGACCTAGAGAAAAATATTCTCTGAAATAATTCAAAGTAGAGCTCCGAATTATTTTAAAAATATATATTGTGATGATTATCTTTGGAATCAAATTAGAGAATCCATCCATTTCAAAAATTTTCAAAATATACCCTAAGAGAACAATTGGTAAGTTCTCCCCACAAGTCACAATAAATCCAAAATGTTTCATATATTTTTTGTGTGTGTGTGCTATATTTTATTGTGAAATGTAATATTTTTTTTAATCTGAAACAATTCGCAAATACTTTAAACGATCTCCTCTCCCTCCATAAACCAAAATGTATGTATGAGAACATTGGAAACGCAAAAATTGCATCAAATGAATGAACTGACAAACGAGCAGCAATGACGCTGCTGACGTTGACGACTGCCTAAAAACTGTCAACAACATTGAAAAGAGTGATAATTCAATAAAGTGATTGCACACATTTGTCTCTGGCCTGTCGTTGATAGTGATCTATACCCCCAACAGCAGAAATCTGAACCACAAGAGAAGTAAACAAAGTCAGCACAGATCCACCTTCCATCAAGAGGGCTTTTCTTGTTTACAGTTTTTCGCAAAAAAAAAAACAGAAACAGACAACGAAAATAGAAAACCAGAAAATACAGAAAAACAACAATGTGATCAACTTCCATGTGGAACAAAAAAACTCCCACGCCAAAAACGGTAACACCAACAACGACACACTGCCCTGCACTGCACAACCACCAAACAGCAACAAAAACAACAACAAGTTGCAATCAGAGCAGACAATGTGTTTTGGTAGCCCAAAACACCAAAAACTGATCTGCAGCAGACGAAAAAAAGCCAAAATAAAACCCCAACTTGGAAACTATAACAATTATCCACTGGCAGCAACAACAACATCACCTCCACCTCCACCACCATCGAAATGTAGAAATCCGCAGAAACAAATACAAATCTTACGTTATGTTGCACTCAATTTGGAAATTTGCTGGAAATGCCACATAATGTTGTTGAAGATGCACCACCACACAACAACAACAGCAACAACAACAACAATTTTACAATTTGGCGCTGCTGCGGCATCTTCTGAATCACTTCATCACTTTACTCCAGGCCATTGCAACATTTCAAATGTTAAAGGGAAATTGAGAAAATACAACAACGGCAACAACGGCAACAACAGCAACAACAGCAACAACTTTTAAACGACTTGCACCTTTCATTGGTTAACTGATCGTTTATTGTAATTTTCCTCCAAGAAATGCTTTTTCCCTGGGTTTCTGACTTGTTGGGCGATTTGTTTTTGTTTTGCAGTTGTGATGAAAAGGTTGTTTGAATTTGTGGGAGTGTGTGCGGGTGTATTTTGAAACCTTTGGCAAACCAAGGCAATTAGTATTCAACAATATTATTAAATCAATTTGGTTTACAAAAGAGGGTTAATGGGTCGACCAAGGGGACTATCTAATCAAGAAGAGTGATTAATTTTAAAATAGTTTTTAAGGTTTTTAGAGTCATCACTCATAAGTGTAGGACAGAGGACAGAAAACCGACTCAAAGAAACTGTTCTATGCCGATTCATATATTGAGATGGTAAATGATGGTAAATGTCCTGATCCATTTAATGTATATTGTCGTCCCAGACGCACATTCAACTCGAAGTGTCTGTCATATTCCATTCAGAGTTCTTGCCGGGTAAATATTTATACCCTACACAACTATGTTGTCAGGGTATTATAGCATTGTGCAGCCCCAAAAGTTTGTAACGCCGCGAAATATTGGTCCTAGACCTACCTTTAAGTATACCGATCGTCATATATCGACTAGCTAATTGATCCAGACATGTGTGTCCGTCCGTTCATTATAATTTGTAAACACTATACAGGCCACAGTTATGGACCAATCTTCACGAAATTTTGCATGTAGGATGGGTTCTGGTCAATGAATTATTGTTTTTTGTAAAGATCGGTTAATATTTAGGGTATGAAATGGACAAAATACTTAATTTTTGTCGATTTTTCTGGTCGCTCCAGAGGTCGCAGTTATGGTCCAAACATAGTAAAATTTTACATGGAGAAGGGGGTCGGGCCAAAGAATAAGCATGCCGGTTTTGATAAAGATCGGTCATAATTTAGCGTGTCAAATGGACCCTGACTTTTGTGTGAAAAATAACAAAATTTGTATCCTATAGCGTATAGATTTACCCCTGAAGGACATAGAGAAGTTGGTAGTTTATCCAAGAAGAGTGGTTGACCATTAAATTGATACCAATTATATTATCGTATGTACTCGGATGTGGGAGTTACACTTAAATATTTACAGGTGCTTACGTACTCAGATATTATTTAGTAACCCATTACCACACTAGAGGGAGGAAATATAGCGCCGATCGATTTTAAATTCTCCATGATATTCCAGTAGTGGTCAAGGACAACGCCAATAATTTTCGGTGATGATCAGATAATAATTTTGGGGATGAAGTGGATCGAAAACTTAATTTTGTTGTATTTTTTGAGTCGATTTATAAGCCACAATTGTAGGCCGAACTTCACCATGCAACCCACAGTGAAGGGAATCTGGACAAGTAATTAGAAGGACTTTAATATTCGGGAAATATGTCAGTGTACGGAAGAGGTGTTGTTGACCTCTAATCGGGCAAGAAGTTTCAAATATCACGAAATATTGCCCAGGCTCGGAGTAAACATCCGCAGAAAGTTAGAATTCCGTGGTAGTTGTGTAGGGTATCGTATGGTCGGCCCCGTCCGACTATACTGCTCCGCTTACTGAGTTTTAATATTTATTTAAATAATAAAATTTGTAATGCTTTTGTCAAGGACTACAATTGTGATTGTTTTAAAGATCTTGTCAAGGGCTAGCAGATCATGAAATTTGTAAAGAATATTTGTTTTTATTCTTTATATAAACGCGATAGACCCATGGTTCCTTTTGAGAATATGCATAGCATCACTTTCTGAGTCGATTTATACATGTCCGTTCGTCTGTTGATGTCAAATTGTAAAAAAAAAATACAGGTCGCATTTATCATCCGAATTGGATGAAATTTGAAGCTCATTCATTTGGCCCAAGGACGAATCCTATTGAAATTGGGCGAAATCGGTTCATATTTAGATATAGCTCCCATATATATTTTCGTCCGATTTATGGTAAATGGTGCACCAAAGTCTGGAATGATGTGTGTTAAGTTTCGTGAAAATCCGTTCAGATTTACATATAGCTCCCATATATATTTTCATCCGACTTAAGGTAAATGGTGCGCCAAAGTCCCTATATATCTTTTGATATAGACGAAATTTGGCACAGCGTATTGAATTAAGTCTGGAATGATGTGTGCTAAGTTTCGTGAAAATCGGTTCAGAATTAGATATAGCTCCCATATATATTTTCGTCCGATTTAAGGTAAATGGTGCACCAAAGTCCCTATATATCTTTCGATCTGCACAAAATTTGGCACAACGTACTAAATTAAGTCTATAGTGATGTGTGCTATGTTTTGTGGAAATTGGTTCAGACTTAGATATAGCTTCCATATATATATTTTCGTCCGATTTGGTGTAAATCTATATTCTTCGATTTGCACGAAATTATGTATAGAGTACTGACTGAAGTCTAGAATTATGTGTGTTAATTTTCCTGCAAATTGGTTCAGATTTAATTATATCTACTATCTACAATTTAGACTAGAATGACGTTATTGCGTTTTTTTTTTGTGTAATGGGTGCAGATGGCAGTAAACGGCGAGAAGACCAAGCTGTAGACTCGGACCAACTGTGGAACTTGAGAACTGCAGTTTTGAGTTAGTTAAAGATTTTATATACCTTGGTACCGCCATAAATAAAACGAATGACATCAGTTTTGAAATTCGGAGCAGGATTGTCATGGCCAAGAGCTGCTACTATGGTGTAAGTAAGCAGTTCAGAAACAAGGCCACCTCTCACCAGACCAAACTCACTATATACAAGACCCTGATACTAGCCGTGGTGTTATATGGATCTGAAGCATGGGTCCTTGCGCAAGCAGATGAGGCAGCTGTTGGATTGTTTGAAAGAAAATTTCTCCGAAAGATCTACGGGCCGATTTGCATCGACGGTGAATATCGGCTTCGAATGAACCACGAGCTTTACAATTTATACGCGGACATCGACATAGTCAGTCGTATTGAGTTGCAGCGACTACGGTGGCGAGGCCATGTTGTGCGGATGAATGAGAATGCCTCAGCTCAAAAGGCATATAAAACGAGTCTATTGATGGTTCCCGTAGTAGGGGAAGGCCACGAACTAGATGGAAAGACCAAGTAGAAAACAATATCTTGGAACGTGGTCTTCCAAATTGGTGGATTTGCGCACAGAACCGACGCGCTTGGAATTTTTTTTTTAAGCTCGGCCTATGGAACAACCGTTCTGTAACAAGCCAGCTAAGTAAGTAAGGGTGCAAATGCAGATATTGATATTACCGACTAGTGTGTATCAAGTGTGCTATAAATCGATTTACACAAATTTGGCATCGATGACAAGGCATTGATAAAGATCAAATCAAATAAATTTTTGATGGAGTGAATTTGATTTAAGTTTGAAAAAAAGGTTCCGATATGTAGAATTTGGATGAAATCGGTTACTTCCTTCGTACACACCAGTCCGAAAGGTAGCATTATAAATTCTCATTATAAATTACCTCATGTGTATGAAAAGAACTAATTCGTGTAGTATAATTTAAAAAAGTGAAAGTGCTTCCAGACTTATGCAAATCTTTTACAAACATATAAAAAAAATAAAACGATCTTCTATTTTCAGAAAATGTTTGGAGTCTATCTATCTGTAGGAGATCATTTAACGAACAATTTTCAATTGTCTTACACACACCAAATCACTTCCAAGAAAACATATACCTATACTAATGAAATTAAAACCTAAAATGATATACCCAACATGTTCCCAAAATAAAAGTTTTTTAATATACATGAAGTTGCAATGAAACACAAAGATTCTCATGGAATTAACTACACATCCATCTAACTATTCATTCGCTCAGCCATTCATCTACTCATCCCATCATCATCATCTCTCCCCCTCTACAATTTCTGCCAAATACTCAAGACTTCAACTTCAAAATGGTCTCAGCTAATAAAATTAACATTTAGATAGATGATGATGGTTGCCTTCACTTTTTTTCTTTTTTTTTTTTTTTGTTTGGCTTTATTTTCCATTTTTCGGTTTTACGCTTCTAAACTGAATCTGCCAAAAAGTACAATAACAAAAATGTCTGCGGTAGCAGTAATAATAGTCGTAGATAGTCAGTTGTAGACACAAACAATAATAAAAACCAATTTGATGTAATGTTTTTTTGAAAAAATAAAAAAAAACAGAATAAAACAAGACAAAATACATGATCTTTATGTTAAGATCAGTGTTTTTGGGGGGAGGCAATCCTCATTGAAAATGAAAATGATGACATGGCCCAAAAGGACAGGCAGTCGTATTTACGAATGTATATATGCCCATATAGATGGTGAAAGATTATGTAGGGTGAAAACCCCCAATAACCAGTTTAGTAACTAAACAGATTTTAAAATATTTACTTTACAGAATGAGTGGGCTGAAAATTTCCATCCTCGGCTTTGTAAAAATATTACGGTTTGCAAAGCTTGGATCAAATCGAACACCCCACTCGCATTATGTACATGAGCAAATTTTGAAAAAGTTGACCCTAGACAAAATGAAGCAATATGTTATATTTTCAAGCATTACACACATTGGTTAAAATATAAGTTTTGTTCAAACCGGGTATTCGGTTCGCATAGTTTTATAAAATTAATTAGCATATGCCCGCTACTTCGTTAGCGAAAGTGGGAAATATTTTAACATGTCTCAACGATTATAATTTGATAATTTGAAACAAAACCTGTAGTACTTATTTCCAAAACTTCAAAATGCCCGCTCTCAATTGAACCTATCAATTGTACCAAATTTAGTACATACTAAAAATTAATATAAATTTCCATAAGAACCTACATCCACAAACCACATCAACGGAAATCTGATTTCCAAAATGCAGAATTCGAGCCCTATCGTTTCATCTAAGTCCAAATTGTATCAAATTTAGTACCACTTAGTACCCATAAGGACGAATTTCCAAACTACATCCATTACCCAATCCTGTACTCCAACAGAATTACACTTCAACGGGAATCTGATTTCCGAAATGCAGAATTTAAGCTCTATCGTTTCATCTAAGTCAAAATTGTATCAAATTTAGTACCACTTAGTACCCATAAGGACACATTTCCAAAACTACATTCATATCCCGATCCTGTTCTCCAACAGCAATTTAATTGTAAATTTCAGAATTAAAGCTCCAACGGTTCACCCAAATTCTTGTTGTAATAAATTTAGTACCATTTAGTACATAAATACAAATTTCCATAGCTACTTATATACTACAATCCAATAGAAATCGTATATCCCAATTTCGGGATTGCAGTCCTATCGGTTCAACCACACCCAAATTGTACCAAATTTAGTACACATACATATTTCCAGAACATCCAATCCTGCAGTTCAACTTCGTTTCACCTAAATCCAAATTGTTTCAAATTTAGTACCCATACATACAAATATCCAAAACTACATCCATACCCCAATACTACACTCTAACCGTAACTTAATCCCAAATTTCAGTATTCCAGGTCAATCGGATCACCTAAATCCAAGTTGTATCAAATTTAGTACCATTTAGTACAAATATGTATACATTTTCATAATTGCCTATAAAATACAATCCAATAGAAATCATATGTCCCAAATTGAGGATACCAGCCCTATCCGATCACCCAAACCCAAATTTAGTACAAATTAGTACGAATTTCTAAAACTAGCTACATACGTTAATCCTACATCCAACAGTGATCATAACTCCAAATTTCAGGATTCCAATCTTACACTCCAACAGTTATCTTATGTCCAAATTTCTGTGTGCCAGCTCTATCGGTTCATCCAAATTGTACCAAATTTAGTACCCATTAATAGTTTTCGTACACATAAGTACAAATGTCCAAAACTACCTACATATCCCAATCCTACACTGCGTAATCGGAATTACAAATATCAGAATTCCAGCTCCATCCGTTCCTCCAAATTCCAACTGTACACAACACCAAGCCCAATTCCAAGTCCACCTCCTTATATCGATCTTACTTCTCATTCCGGATTCACATTCCCATTTTTAAATTTTTTAGCCCGATCCGTTTACATGCTACGAAATTGTACCAAATTTAGTACTTTTCGGATACTTGTTTCCAAAGAAAAACCCTTTGGTACGTCTATTTTACACTCCGATGTTTCGGATTCCAGCTCTATTGGTTAACCCAAATTTGAAATTGTACAAAATTTAGTACACATAGGTACGAAAACTACAAAAACTACCGACATACACCAATTCAACAATGCATTAGTACTCTTATTTCGCAATGTTAATATTGGTTCACTTAAATACAAATTGTACCAAATATAGTACCAATTAATACTTTTCGTACACATAAGTAAATAATTTCCAAAACTACCTACATATTCCAATCCTACACTACGACGGTAAAGCTTATTTAAAGTTTCAGAATTCCAGCTCCAATTTGTAATTGTACCAAATTTAGTACTATTTAGTACTTTTCGTATTTATAAGTACACACCCCCAAAACAACTATCTTTTATCGACCGTACTTCTCAACCTTCATTCACATTCCAAATTTCAAGTTTTTAGCTCTATCCCTTCACATGCTACGAAATTGTACCAAATTTTAGTACGTTTTAGTACTTTTCGAATACTTATAGTTCGAATTTCCAAAGAAAAACCCTTTGGTACATCCATCCTTCACTCCATTATTGACCCTCGTTCCAAATTTACGAATTCTAGTTCTATTACCAAATATAGTACCATTTAGTACTTTTTGTACGCATAAATATTAAATTACCAGCCAGACATACTGGACATTACTAAATCGACTCCATATTGTCTGAATCGAGTATGATCCAATGAAACATGTGGTCATGCGCACCAGCCAGCCAGCCAGTCAGAGGGACGTTTTCTATAACGGGGTAGGTTTCGTATTAAACATGTGGCATATCCGCCATATAACAGCACCGAATTATTTTCACAACCGTATGGGCTGAAATTTGGTATTCGATGTTTTTGAATATATACATATAATGGTGGATATTTTCGCGATCCAAACACCATATAAAAATTGCGCACGATTTGTTAAAGGTTTATCAGCATTTAGATATATGCCGAAGGGTTGAAAAACATCTTGACAGATGGATAATGCGGAGGGAACTTTATATGGTAGCTACGTATTAAAATGCAACGAAAATCTTCAGACAATGGGAAGGAATCATCCCTATAGGGGAGCTATGTACAACATTAAGGTTCCTTCCTTCCTTCATTTTTATTTTCACACCACTGTGCAACAGCCCCCCCAAAGTTGAAAGGACAGACCGACAAAGTCAAAGTGTTAGCCATGTATGTATGTAGCTGTTGCAGATCGGAACGAACCAATTGCAGTCATAGTTGAATTAATATTCGTACTTACCCCACTGACACAAATGCTGGAGAATAGCAAACCAAAAATGACAGTAGCGGCTACGGCAATTTGAGGTAGCTGGAAACGAAGATGATGCCTGCAATGTGGTTGCCAGCCTCTGACAATGGCTGATGATGTGGATGAAACTTTGCGGCTCATGCTGCTGTTGTGGTTCTTGTTGTTGGTGCTGCTTTGGAGTGTCTTAAAATTGTTGCAGTTAAATTTGTGGGCCATAATTTGTCTGTGGCAATGTTCGGTTGAACTGTTCAAAGGAAGATGATGTTGTTGATGATGGTGATGCTGCTGCTGTTGTTGGTTGGTTGGTTGGTTGCCGATCGTTTGATGTTGGGTGATTGTGTTTTGATGTCTGGAAAATATATACACACACACATAAACACAATGTAGGAAAAAAAACAGAAAAATAATAGAAGATTGATAGATGGTTTGTTTACACGATACACAAATAACTAAAGAAACAGAAGAAGTAAAGGGTTCGTTCGATGGTGTTGAGGATAAACGTTGATGTTCTTAACGAACGAACAAAAAAACACATCAAACAAATTGAAAGTTCGTTCGTTCATTCCATTGCCAAATTGGAAAGGATGTTTTGCTATTTCATCAATATTGTAGTGTACTTTGAAAATTTATTATGCAATCATTACATAAATATATATTTTTGGTTTTTTGGGCGAACAACAATTCGATTGTCTTCTTCGGTTAACTTCTTCAGGTGGATGGATATTCTCACGTTTGTTCATGAAATCAACCACAATAATAATAAAATAAAAAAAATTATTCTTTTTTATTCAAATCCAATGATTCTTTAGATTTGTTACGTGACACCATGTCTGGATATTGCTAAATTCTGAGGTTTATATCGTTTTTTTTTATTGAATTTTTTTTAAATTGTCTTTACATTTAATTTGGATACATTTTTTTAAATTACGCACATTTTCAATTACTCAAACACTTGTTTTCCAACAATGAAGGGATATTTATTTATTGGGGGGACTGTTTTTACGCGCTTGCTTTGCTGCTGCACGTGTTACTTCGCGTCTGGTTGTAATCAAAAAGCTAAAAAAATCTGCCAACATTTTAGTTTTATACCAGCTCCCACAAAAACACCGCATCATTTCAGCTCAGCTTCTAAGACCCCGCAGAAACAGCCAACCGTCATCGCAGTTTAACAGAAACAGCAGCGTCATCATCATCATCGTCAAACACCATCATCAGCATCGGCATCATCGGTTTGGCGTAAAGCGTAAAAGACTAGATCATCATTATGACCAGTTAACAGTAGCTGTGAACTATGGTTGCTACCACCAGAGACACCATCAGACTCTTCACCTAAAGGCCGCAAGAGTTTGTACCGGCGATTTACACTAACAAAAAAATATGGATGTTTGCAACAATATTTCTTGAACGAGCCTGCCTAATAGACCTTGAAGATATGTGGATCTATTTGAACATTTTCCGGAAACAAGTTTTTACAAACGCTTCTGATGGGAAATTCGTCTAAACTCTTCAAAATATCGAAACCATGGACATATATCTAAGATTTTCGGTTGATATATACATATATTGTCCTCCATGAACCCGTAATACAATCACTTTGACGGGAAAATACAAACAAAGCCTTCAAAATCCCAAAAATTGGCCAGCAAAAATACGAAATTACAGCAATTTTTATGGGAAATTTCGGTTAAATCCTTCTCAAAAATACTGACGAGGGGGGGAGGAATCTTTATAGCGGAAGCTATGTATGCAACATATTAAAATTTCCTGAAAATATATTTTTCAGTCCGCCAAGAAACTGAAATGCCAGAAAAAGCAACTTGGGTCTAAAAGTGGCGAGACCTTTATTTGTCAAAACATGGACCTATGTCGAATATTTTCGCAAAAATGCTTTTCGACCTTCAATCCAGAATGTCATTAACACATTTTGTAAAAAATGCAAGCTCGAAGAGTCCTTAAAAAAATTCTTTAAAAATGCAAACTAAAGAGTCTTTAAAAATCCACGCATCTCATAGTCATGGGAAAAAATTCTTTAAAAAGTCCACGCTTCTCATAGTCCTTAAAAAACTCTTTAAAAAATCTCATAGTCTCTAAAAAATTATTTAAAAATCAACGTTTCTCATAGTGCTTAGAAAAATTCTTTAAAAATCCACGCTTCTCATAGTTCTTAAAAAATCCACACTTCTCATAGTCCTTAAAAAATCTACGCTTCTCATAGACCTTAAAAAATACACGCTTCTCATAGCCATCCTTAAACAAATTCTTTAAAAAATCTCCACTTCCCATAGTCCCTAAAAAATTCTTTATAAAATCCATGCTTCCTTGAAAAAATATTCATTAAAAAACACATGCTTCTATTAGTCCTTGCAAGAATATTCTTTAGTCTTTGAAAGAATATCCTTTAAAAATCCACGCTTCTATAAGACCTTGAAAAAATTTAAAAAAAAGTTAACGCATCTCACAGTCCTTGAAAAAATACTCTTTAAAAATCCACGCTTCTTAAAGTCTTTAGGAAAATATTTTTTTTAATCAACGCATCTCGTAGTCATTGAAAAATATTCCTTAAAAATCGACGCTTCTAAAAGTGCTTTGAAAAATGTTCTTTAAAAATCCACGCTTTTCATAGTCCTTGAAAAATATTCTTTAAAAAGTCGGCGTTTCTAAAAGCCCTTGGGACAAATATTCTTTAAAGATCCAAGCTTCTCGTAGTCCTTGAAAAATATTCTTGAAAAGATCCACGATTTCTTGAAACATTTTTTTTTAAATCACCATTAGGACTCTTTGATATTTTTTCTAAAAAAACACTTTCCTTGAAATATATTTTTGAAACAAGGCTTTTAAGAGTCATTGAAAACATTCTTTAAAATAATACAGGCTTTTAACACTTGAAAAATGTTTTTAAATACGTGAAAAAGTGTTAAGTTCGGCCGGGCCGAACTTTGGATACCCTCCACCAAAGGTACACCGAAAGATACTTGAAATGAAAAAAGTGAACCTATACCGATAATTCTACAAACCGGTTTTTGTAAACATTGTTACACCAAATACAAATTTCAGCAATTTTTAAAGAAAACCCCAAAGCGTGGACTGATACTAATAACGCATGGTAGAATATGCAATTCTCAAACTTCTGCAATTTAGATTACATAGTGTCGGAATTAGCGAATATTTGTGTCTCAATTCTTTCATTCAGGAGGTATAATTATATGGGGGAGAAGCCTAAATGCTGGCCGATATATATCATTATCGTCAGGTTCGAGTTTTTTATCATGATTTCCTAAGAAAGCGGAATGATTACAACCGATGGTTAAATCGTCTTAGAATTCCATAATTTGTAGTGTAAAACTGACTATTTTGAGTAACGACTATCCCCTATACTATGGTAGAATACGCCTATATGAGACAACCCCTGCACACGGAACTAATCAGTTAACTATTTTAATATAATAAGGGGGTTATATGGGAACTACCTCTAAAAGGTGGCGAATATTAATAAATTTTGGTAGAAAGATTTGTTTCCATATGCGACTACAAAATTACTGTGAAAAATGAGCCTATATTTATAATTTTTAGTGAAGAAATGTGTACCCAATAAGAACCAATTGTAACAAATTTCAGCGAGTTCGGTTTAAAACGCTCTTAAAGCCCCCAAAATACATTAAATTGGGGGGAACCGTTATATGGGAACTAAGTCGATCTATATAATTTTTAGTGGAGACATTTGGTACCCAAATAGAACCCAATATACCAAATCTCAGCGAATTCGATTGAAAAGCGCTCTCAATATCCCCTAAATATTGAAAATTAGGCGGTACCCTTATATGGGGGCTATGCCTAAACGTGGACCGATATATCCCATCTTCGAACTTGACCTGCCTGTAGACAAGAGACGGACAGTCCGGGACAGGTTTATTATGTCATGTTCTGACGGGCATTCGAAAAACGTAGTTCGCTCTCAGAATTATGTACATGAATTAACCCGTTCATACAACACTATTCATAATTCATGTCATCAGAGTTTTTTATTTCAAACTTTTGTTCCTTGTTTTACACCAAAATTCTTACATATTTGCTTGAATCTCTTTCTCCTGACTATAGCATGAACCCATATCTATTTAATTTTAATTCATGTTTTCCATTTTTTCTGAAAATATTGTTGTTTTCATACATTTTTATATTTTTTGAATTCAAATGTCACATACAAGGCCTATATAAGGTGGGTTTCCCCACATTGGTTTCTTGTTTTGCACGCTAATTAGAACCAAAGGGCGAAAAATGCATATTGCATTACGAAGATAACAAAATTTACATCCTGCTGCATATATAAAAACTAGACAATTTGTTACTTTTCATTCATCATTTTCAATTTTACTGGAAAATTTTCAAAATTTTATAAATATTTTCCAGCTGTCAAAATTAATTTATTTTCGATAAATGCTCTCAATTGTTAGGGATGGGACGAATTTCTTTGTTGTTTGGAGAGTGATTCGAATTGAACTACGTACAAAAATCGGTGTTCGCTCAAAAAAATTTGTACGGGGAACTAAGTAATTACTTCATAATTAAGGGTCGAACGACGAATGAGAGAGCGAACAACGCCCGTCTGTACATGGCATTAGATTCCTTGGATTTTTTGTTTAATATACGCTTAAAATAGTCTTATAAAAACATTATAATATATAGCCTTATAAAAATATTATTTACAATTTTCCTTGAAAAAAATAATAAAAGCCTTGAAAAAATATGAGCCTTGAGAATATATTTTTAAAAAGGTAGTCCTATAATAGTTCTTGAACTGTTTTCTTTAAAAAATTAACGGTATCATATTTCTTTGAAAATAGTATTTAAAAAATATTTTTTTAGAAAATCCACATATAAAAATATTCTTAGAAAATCTACGCTTATGTTAATTAGTCCTTAAAAATCCATGATTAACAGGCTGTTATTGTAAAATTCCAAACAAACGAATTCGAGTGACTTACGACCAAACCTTTATTTATGTTTATAAATGTTTTCTGATTCAAAACAAAAATAAATGACATATTTTTCAAAACCAAGGAGTTTGGTCGTAAGTCACTCGAATTCGTTCGTTTGGAATTTTACAAAAAACAGGCTGTAAATAGCTCTTTTTCCAAAGACTATTTTATTTTCAAAAAGTTTTATTTTATTTTCATTATTTCATTGTTTATTTTTTCACAGTGTATTGGCCATTCATTGTTTGACTTTTGCCAACAGAGTTGCAGATTGTTTTGCTTTCAATTGTTTGTTATTGTGTTTTGCTGGTAACGTACCAAACATAACAAGATCATCAATGTTGTTTACTTTTTGTGCTGTTGTTTTTTTATTTTGTTTACCGCTAACAACAGTTCTACAACTCATCGTCATAATGATGGATGATAATGATGATTTTTCTCGTTGTAAAGCTCTCATCTCTCTTCGTGTCATTGTGGCATACTCATCTCTAATACTTGTCTCTCTCTCTCCCCCATTCAATTGCTCCAAATTATTTTCAAGGTTATTTGACCAACGTCATATTACCTATCTTTTGTATCTCTCTTGATCTCCATCTCCGCTATTTCATTTTACCGAGAGTGATGGGCAATTGTATCGTTTATTTTCGCATTTGATCGAAGTATTGAACCCAAATTGTTTTTTGTTGTTGTTTTTGTAGTAATTACCAATTATAGGTTAACATTAAAGGAAATTACTCTTTACTGGCATTGTTGAATTTATCAATGGTGGTGTTATGGTTGTCTCCTACCGAAAAGACTTAAGCAACGAACTTTGTTGTTTTTAAATGAAGATGAGTCAGAAGACAAAAGACTTAAGCTACAAACTTGTTGGTGGTTAGAATCGTATTAATAATGAATGTTCGTTTAAAAAGAAGACTTAAGAAAGAAACATTAATGAATAACTTACAGTATTCATAAAAGACTTAGGAAGGGAAAACTATTTAAATGTGTTCTATAGATAAAGTAGCCTATGGATGTTTAAAATTGCTATAAAAATCGTTAATATATAATTTAAAAAAATTGTAATCTTAAGAATATTAAAATAGAGCTAATAAAAAATACTACACGTGTCAAATTTAAACAAAAACCTCAGCCTATTTCACATATTAAGACATATTAATGCAGCCAGCTTTAATGCGCATAACCATTGAACATAGTTTGGTAAAAATCATTATACTAGATGTTTGTAAAAATCGTTGAATATTTTATTTTTAAGGAGAATCGCTGAAGACAATTCTTAGACTTGATAACAATTCAAAGAATAACATCAGAATGTATTATCAAAACTAACATTTTAACCTCCCACTTCCCATGGCCAAGATGAATCAATGTTCTTCTTCTTGATGTTCATGTTTTAAGTGAGGTACATGTTCGTTCGCTTGCCACTGCAATTTGTATGCAGTTTTGTTAAGCTGCCATATAACGGATATGTTAACTAACTGAATGACTAGCTGACATCAGTAGCAAATTTGAGGATGTTAAATGAAAATAGCCACGATAATTAAATAAAAAAAGGTGTTATAAAAAAACTTAAATATAGTCTCAAAGACAACTACAAATGTTAGCAACTAATTACATATGTTAAAATTTAAATAAAGATTCTCTAGGTAATTGTTAGTTTTTTGAGTTCACTTTATTTCATTGCATGTGGTTTTAAATCAAAAAAATAACAACAACAAAATGTAATTGTTTATCTGCTGCTGTTTAATTATTTTATCCTTCCGTTTCGTTTTTTGTTCAGTGGTGAATGTTGCAATTCTATTTTGAAGAGATCAAGGTAATTGATGGAGTATATTTCAAAGGTATCTTTATTTGTATACCCCCCAACATGGGCGTTTCCAACATATTCACCGGACACCCTTAAAGCTTTTTTATTTTCTTGATCTGAATAAATGTTTATGTCGTCTGTCTGTCCCTTTATTGAAATCTGGAAAAAGCACGGCATATTAAATATAGAGTTTTGAAAATTTTCACATAATCCTAGGACGTTTTGTATTGACAATAGGATATATCGGTCCACGTTTTAGGGAATCCTCCATACAACGGTACCCATACAATGGATATTGTGAGGATTTTGGGTACCGTTTTCAACACAATTGGCTATAATTTAATATTTTCAGATTTCATTGGGTGTAAAATAATATTCCTACAATAATTAGGCATATAACCGTACCTCCCAAGTATTCATAATTTTTGAATGTATTTTATTTATTTGATTCACATTGGGTAGCAAATCTTCCTACAAAAAAATTATAAATATTTGGGTAGTTTTTTATACCCTTCACCACACTGTGGTACAGGTTATTATGTCTCTGTGCATATGTTTGTAACAGGCAAAAGGAATCGAGATAAACCCATAGTTCCTTTGGGGAATATGCATAGAATCACTTTTTGAGTCGATTTGTGCATGTCCGTCCGTCTGTCTGTTCATGTTAAATTGTAAACAAAGCACAGGTCGCATTTATGATCCGAATTGGATGAACTTTCACACAGGTCACTTATTTGGCCCAAGGACGAAACCTATTAAAATTGGGAAAAATCGGTTCAGATTTAGATATTGCTCCCATATATATTCGTCCGATTTAATGTAAATGGTGTACCAAAGTCCCTATATATCTTTCGATTTGCACGAAATTTGGCACAGCATAATGAATAAGGTCTAAAATTATGTGTTTTAAGTTTTCTGAAAATCGGTTCAGATTTATATATAGCTCCTATATATATTTTCGTCCGATTTAAGGTAAATGGTGCACCAAAGTCCCTATATATATTTCGTTTGGCACGATATTTGGCATAGCGTACTGAATTGGGCCTAGAATGATGTCTGCCAAGTTTCATGAAAATCGGTCCAGATTTAGATATAGCTCCCATATATATTTTTGTCCGATTAAATGTAAATGGTGTACCAAAGTACCTATATATCTTTTGATTTGCACGAAATTTGGTATAGTGTTCTGAATTAGGTCTAGACGACGTCTGTTAGGATTCATCTGTTGAATATAGCCAAAATAGTGAAGGGTATCATTTAGTCGGCCCGTTCGACTTTACTACTTTCCTTACTGCTTTTTTTTTGATAACCTCCATGACAGTAACTACCAAATATTTGAAGGATTTTGTGAAAAATATTACTGCTAAAAATTAACAGTATTAACCTAAGTTTGCAGGTAGCTCTTATACAACTGTATCCCATTAATATTCGATATCTTCGGGATTATAGGCAGCGTTTTTAACATTAAAAATTAAAAAAAAATGTTTCCTGATCAGTATTGGAAATTCGGTTAAACGCGTATAAAATTACATTACCATTTGTGTATGTGCTCTCAATTAGATAACTGAACCTAACATTGACTTGGTTCGTGTCTACGCTACAAATAGAAGACCACGCTTCTAATAGTTCTAGAAAAAATCCATGCCTATAATTGTTCTTGAAAAATATTTTTTAATAATAACCTTGAGAGACGAGATGTTGTATTCTACTTGGTCTTTCCATCCAATTCGTGGCCTTCCCCTTTCTGCGTGAACCATCAGTAGGCTCGCTTTTATATGCCTTTTGAGCTGGGGCATTCTCATTCATTCGCTCAAGATGGCCTAGCCACCGTAGTCAATACGACTGACTCTGTCGATATCCGCGTATAATTTTTAAAGCTCGTGATTCATTCGACGCGGAAAGATCTACGGGTCGTCGACGCTGATCGGTCCGTATATCTTTCGAAGAATTTTTCTCTCAAACACCCCAAGTGCTGCCTCATCTGCTTGCGCATTTACCCATGCTTCAGATCCATATAAAGTAAAGTGTGAGTTTGGTATGGCGGGTAGTGGCCTTGTTTCTATACTGCTTACATAGACCATAGTACCATATGTTAGCCAATACTATCCTTCTTCGAATTTCGAAACTGATGTCATTAGTTTATACCAAAGTATACAAAATCTTTAACTACCTCGAAGTTGTAGTTCTCAAGCTCCACATTTGGTCCGTGTCTACTGGATGTCTTGCACGTTGATACCATCAGCTTGGTCTTCTCGCTATTTACTGCCAGACCAACTTTGTCAGACTCCTTCTCAATTTGTTCAAGGGTGGCTGTTATCGCTCGCAATGTTCGACCCATTATATCGATGTCATCGGCCATTTCTGTTCACCTTTGCGTCTTGTATGACCTTTTCCAGCAGGATGTTAAAAAGATCACACGACAAACTGTCACCTTGTCTGAATCTTCGTTCGGTATTGAAGGGCTCCGATAGGTCCTTTCCGACTTTAACTGCTAACCTTGTGCCACTTAAAGTTATCCTTCATAGCCGTATTAATTTTACAGGAATGTCGAATGCAGATTTCTATGTCAATGGTAGATTTTGCAGGCCTTAAAACGCATTGGTATGGTCGTTCACACAGCACATTGGATAACACTTTATATGCGATGGGAAGAAGACTATTTCCTCTATAGTTGGCACATATCGTCTTGTCTCCTTGTTTGTGTACGGAACCCAGGATGCTGAGGATCCAATCATTGGGCATGTATTCATCTAGCCAAATTGTACTAATCAGCCTAGTGCATGCTCCTGACCAGCATCTGACTAGTCTTGAATAGTCATTGAAAAATATTCTTAAAAAATCCACGTTTTTAACACTTGTCATTTTTTTTTTTTAATTTTAGCTAGAAAATCTCTCTTTCCTAAAAATGTTTTCTTGGTCAGTAGTGTAACTATGGATAGTCGGTTAAAGGCGTATCATCAATTACATTACCATTCTGGTTCCTGCCTGTGCTATCGATTAGATGATTACACCTACAATTCACCTGGTTCATGTCTAGGTCTACAAATAGAACACCACCATCTATCCAACAATGTTCAACACCATGTAATTGCAATCGATTTTAACTGAAAGTCCACATATACCCTACTTTGCTATATCACGTGGTTCCTACATTTAGAAATTTCTAAACGATTTCCTATAATTTCCTTAGAGGTATGTCATTGTCAACAATATCATCGACTAACTACTCTTCAATACTATCCAACTGTGAGCTGTATGATAAAAAAAATATTTTCTATTTATAAAATTCTTAAAATGTCAATGTATCATTCAAAGTTACCTCAGAAAAACAATTGATCCAATTTTTATGTGTACGATAGTGTTGAACATTCTTCTTTATTTTCAATTTTGTTCGCATTTGTTTACGTTGGTTATTCTCCTCTGTGGTAATGTCAAATAGCAGCAGGTTGTCAAGTGTTTTTGTTGCTGTTGTTTTCGAACACGTTCGCAGCACAAGTTGTGATGGCAAGTGTAAAAAAATCCAACTCAAGCACTTCACTCACTTGAAAGCGGGGGGGACTAAGTACAGATGGACGGTCGCTTGGTCCATTAGTTATTTATGCATCCATCTGTTGTTTTTGTTCGGTGAATGTCATCAAGTCAAATATTAACGGAAAGGAAAAACCACGTTAATCTGCTTCGATTCAAGTAGAATATTTGTTGTTGATTTTTTTTTTAGAAAAATATTTGTTGATGGCTATTTAATCAAACTAGAGATCAATTTACGTTAAGAGCCGGCGATTGGTACAATGACCTTAGAATATAAAATGAAATGAAATACAGTACTTTATTGAAATTTAATGAATTATTTTCATGTTTCAAGGATTACTAAAAATGCATTAGAAAGAAAAGAAGAGCGAGAATATTGTCGCATATTTATACCCTTCACCACACGGTGGTACAAGGGTATTGCGTCATTGTGCATATGTTTGTAACAGGCCAAAGGAATCGAAATAGACCCATGGTTCCTTTTGAGAATATGCATAAAATCACTTTCTGAGTCGATTTACGCATATCCGTCTGTCCGTCCGTCCGTCCGTGTATTTTTGTGAACAAAGTACAGGTCGTATATATTATCCGAATTGGATGAAATTTGCCACAGCTCGCTTATTTGTCCCAAGGACGAACCCTATTGAAATTGGAGAAAATCGGTTCAGATTTAAATATAGGTCCCATATATATTTTCGTCCGATTTAATGTAAATGGTGTACCAAAGTCCCTATATATCTTTCGATTTGTACGATATTTGGTATAGTGTACTGACTTGAGTCTAGAATAATGTGAGTTAAATTTCATAAAAATCAGTTCAGATTTAGATATAGCTCCCATATATAGTTTCGTCAGATTTTATGTAAACGATGCACCAAAACCCCAATATTTGTTCGATTGGGACCAAATTTTGCACAGAGTACTGAATTAAGTCCACACTGATGTTTGCGAAGTTTTGTTAAAATCGGTTCAGATTTAGATATAGGTCCCATATATAGTTTTGTCCGAATTTTTTTTTTTTTTTTTTTTTTGTGAATGATATACCAAACTCCCAATATTTGTCCGATTGGGACAAAATTTTGCACAGAGTACTAAATTATGTCCAGACTGATGTCTGCGAAGTTTTGTTAAAATCGGTTCAGATTTTGATATAGCTCACATATACAGTTTCCTCCGATTTTTTGTGAATGATAAATAAAACTCCCAATATTTGCCCGATTGAGCAAAATTTTGCATAGCGAATGCAATTGAGGAAATTATTATGTGTGATAAGATTTGTTGAAATCGGTTCAGATTTTCATATAGGTCTTATATATATATATATATATATTCGTTCGATTTTATGTAAATGTGCACCGAAGGTCCTATGTCTGTTTGATTTACACGAAATTTGGCAGAGGGTATTCAATTGAATATAGAGTGGTAACAAAAAACAAATGGTGAAAACAACGGTTGCTCAATTGGGTCCATGTTTTATATATAGCTCCCATATATAATTTTACTCGATTTCATACAAATGGTACACCAAAAAATCCAAGTCAGCCCGTTTGACATGGAATTTTTCATTGATTTCAGAATGGTATGTGTATGGGGTTTTTCCAATAGGTTCAAATATCTATCTAGACAGCACATTTAATTTCGCCCGATTACTTCTCAATGGTTGACGGATTTTTAGGTTTTCGACTTTCAAAAAGTTGTAATCGTCGAAAACGTCATATACTTGTATAAAATGTAATAAATGTAGTAAACGTCATTTATTTCAATATTATAACCATATACAGTTATTTTCAAGAATATATATAATTTTTACGTACATCTGACTATTCCTTACTAATGCTGATAAAAAAATTCTGAACTTTTGTGAGAAGAAAATTTTGACATTTTATATGGATTTGAGTAAAGCGTGCGTAATTTTCGAAGTGATTAATGGGAATATCTATCTTGTCAAAAACCTAATGGTTTTGTGGGGGTTTTCGACGTTTCTGACGTACGTATTATACGTCGGAAATGTATGTCATTTACGTCACTGTTTCTGACGGACCATCTCTGATTCTATGTCTGTTCTATCTACAGGATATTGTAGATATTAACATCTCTTGTATGTTCCCAAAGTGTTGAATGGTATCATATAGTCCGACTTTTCAACTTTCCTTACTGGTTTTATACTATTTTTTTTCCTAATTACCTCATGACTGGATATTCGGCACATTTAATAAAATTCATGGGCTGAAGGTAAAAATGTATATTTGGTGCTAAAAGATATTGACATTTAATTGTCAATATCTTTTAGCTCCAGGAATCTAGGAAGACAACGTAATTAAGCTGTAGCATGATTAATATTATGAAAAGATCCATCGCCCTGATGGTCCCACGTTGCCTATAAAAAAAAAATAAAAAAAAACTTAAGATACAGAGTGGGTTGACACTCTTATCAGACTAATTATTGCATATGCAAAAATCATCCTAATTACACTCGTGTACTTCAACACTCTTCAATATCAGCTCGTCATTTAACAGAGTAAAAGTGAAAAACGTATCTTCAAATAATTGAAATATTTGTTTTGTTATTCGACACTTACTGTTTTAATAAAATAAAATTAATGTCAATTATTCATAAGTAGCTTTACTTTGCACACACACACATATTTACATGCATTCAAAAAACCCTTGAAAATAAATTCAATGGTGATGACTTAATTTTTGTAAAAAAGAGCATTTGAATTTATTTTTAAGTAGTTCAGTTGGTATTTGCAAAGTGACAAAAAAACACATCTTCCAAGGTAAGCTGTTGAAAAATGTGTCATCACTGTCAAAATGCCGTTTAATAACAGCACCTCCTGCTTAATGATGGGTAATATCAACGTTTGGCTGTTTTTGCAAATTCATTTCGTGTTCAATTTCAATGTTAAATGACATCCAAATGCTTGAAGATCTTGCACAATGAAATAAAATATAAAATAAATCAATGCAAGACATAAAAAATTCGGAAAGGGCGTCAATAAAATATATAGTTAATATAGGGATATTCATTTCGTGCTTTCAAAAGCATGGGACTGGAATTCGACATCTGTCAGAATAAGTTGTCAAATCAATTTGTTCCTTTTCAGTTGAAAATGATGATAAAATGGAACTCTTAAGGGAACCATCTCCATTCACAAATTTAAATTTGTATGATGTTCAACCGGCTGACAAATGGACGTGCATTACATTGAAAACTTGTAACTTTATATACAAGTTCTTGACGACTTAAAGGACAAGAAAATGAATTGACATAATTTTGCTGTTGTTTTCTAGTGGTTTTTGTAATTAACAAAAAGTCTAATAAATCTACGATTGCTAAGACTACAAAAATGTATATGCCATATATTTAATCATAAACCAAGCCGGTAAATAGGGAAGATCTTCATTGATCAGATTTATCCTATCATACAAAAGATATGTGCTCATAGAATAAAGTGCTAAAATAAAAACCGATTGGATTATTAGTTTTTGAGTTATCGAGAAAAACGGGTTTAAAATTTGAGAAGCACCTGAGCAATAGTTATTGATTTTTTAAATTGAAATTTTATAGTTCCAATAAAATAAAAAAACAGTCAGACAGACGGGCATTTGTACATCAATTCCAAATTGTCTAAAATGGATTTGGTCCAAAGAAACATGAGGTCTAAAACCAATATTTTGATGTGGCACATTTTTGGCGTAGCAAAGTGTATGCCCGCATTATCCATAATTACGGCAAATTTGGTTGCAAAATCAATGCCTTTAAAAAATCTACGCCTTGAGACTACTTGAAAAAATATACTTTAAAAAACCTACCCCTTGAGACAACTTGAAAAAATATGCTTTAAAAAATCTACGCCTTGAGACAACTTGAAAAATATGCTTTAAAAATCTACGCCTTCAGACTACTTGAAAAAATATGCTTTAAAAACTCTACGCCTTGAGACCACTTAAAAAATTATTCTTTAAAAAATCTACCCCTTGAGACTACTTAAAAAAATATTCTTTAAAAAATCCACGCCTATGTAGAGTTTGAAAAAATATTATTTAAAACATCCACAAGTTGAGGCTACTTGAAAAAAAAATTTTGTTAAAAATCTACGTCTTGAGACAACTTGAAAAAATATGCTTTAAAAAATCTACGCCTTGAAACTACTTGCAAAAAATATGCTCTAAAAAATCTACGCCTTGAGACTACTTGAAAAAATATGCTCTAGAAAATCTACGCCTAAAAAAAACTACGCCTTGAGAATACTTAAAAAAATACACGCCTTGAAACTACTTAAAAAAATACACGCATTGAGACTACTTGAAAAAATCTACGCCTTGAGACTACTTGAAAAATATTCTTGAAAAATCTACTCCTTGAGACTACTTGAAAAATATTCTTTAAAAATCTACGCCTCGAGACTACTTGAAAAAAATCTACGCCTTGAAAAAATATTCTTTAAAAAATGTACGCCTTGATAGGCCTTGAAAAATATTCTTTAAAAATCTACGCCTTGAGACTACTTGAAAAAATATACTTGAGACTACTTGAAAAAATCTACGCCTTGAGACTACTTGAAAAATATACTTTAAAAAATCCACGCCTTGAGACTTCTTGAAAAAAATATACTCTATAAAATCTACGCCTTGAAACTACTTGAAATAATATTCTTTAAAAAATCTACGCCCTCAGACTACTTGAAAAAATATTCTTTAAAAAGTCCACGCCTAATTGAGCAACCGTTGCATAGAACATTTGTTTTTTGTTATCACTCTATATTCAATTTAAAAAATTTCGTGTAAATCAAAAACATACGCCTTGAGCACATTTACATCAAATGGAAAGAAAATGTATATAACACCTTAATCAAAATCGGAACCGATTTCAAGAAACCTTATCACACATAATTTTTCCTCAATTGCATTCGCTATGCAAAATTTGCTCAATCGGACAAATATCATTCACAAAAAATACGACGAAACTATATATGGGAGCTATGTCTAAATCTGAACCGATTTGAACAAAACTTCGCAGACATCAGCCTGCATCTAATTCAGTACTCTGTGCAGAATTTTGTACCAATCGGACAAATTTTGGGAGTTTGTGCATCATTCACATAAAATCGGACGAAACTATATATGGGGGGTATATCTAAATCTGAACCGATTTCAACAAAACTTTGCAGACATCAGCCTTAACATAATTCAGTGCGCTGTGCAAAATTTTGTGCCAATCGGACAAATATTGGGAGTTTGATGCATCATTTACATTAAAAAATATATATGGAAAAATCTAAATATGAACTACTTGAAAAAATCTCCAATAGGGTTCGCCTTGAGACTACAAATAAGTGAACTTTGCCAAATTTCAAAAATCTACGCCTTACTTTGTTAACGACTACTTGGAAAAAATCTAAAAATCGCCTTGAAAAGTGATTCTATGCAAAAATCTAAAAGGAACCATGGCTCTCTATATGCACAAAGACATAATACCCCGTACAACAGTGTAGTGAAGGGTATAAAAATATTCTTTAAAAAAAATCTACGCCTTGAGACTACTTGAAAAAATATACTTTAAAAAATCTACGCCTTGAGACTACTTGAACAAATATTCTTTAAAAAATCTACGCCTTGAGACTACTTGAAAAAATATTCTTTAAAAATCTACGCCTTGAGACTACTTGAAAAAATATTCTTTAAAAATCTACGCCTTGAGACTACTTGAAAAAATATTCTTTAAAAATCTACGCCTTGAGACTACTTGAAAAAATATTCTTTAAAAAATCTACGCCTTGAGACTACTTGAAAAAATATTCTTCAAAAAATTCACGCCTTGAGACTAATTGAAAAAATATACTTTAAAAAATCTACGCCTTGAGACTACTTGAAAAAATATTCTTTAAAAAATCTACGCCTTGAGACAACTTGAAAAAATATTCGTTAAAAAATCTACACATTCAGACTTCTTGAGACTACTTAAAAAATTATTCTTTAAAAAATCTACATCTGAGACTACTTGAAAAAAATATTTTTTAAAAAATCTACGCCTTGAGACTACTTGAAAAAATATGCTTTACAAAATCTACGCCTTGAGACAACTTGAAAAAATATGCTTTAAAAAATCCACGCCTTGAGACTACTTGAAAAAATATACTTTAAAAAATCCACGCCTTGAGACTCCTAGAAAAAATATTCTTTAAAAAATCTACGCCTTGAGACTACTTGAAAAAAATATCTCTTAAAAAATCTACGCCTTCAGACAACTTGAAAAAAATATCCCTTAAAAAATCTACGCCTTCAGACTACTTGAAAAAAATATCCCTTAAAAAATCTACGCCTTCAGACTACTTGAAAAAAATATCCCTTAAAAAATCTACGCCTTCAGACTACTTGAAAAAAATATCCCTTAAAAAATCTACGCCTTCAGACTACTTGAAAAAAATATCCCTTAAAAAATCTACGCCTTCAGACTACTTGAAAAAAATATCCCTTAAAAAATCTACGCCTTCAGACTACTTGAAAAAAATATCCCTTAAAAAATCTACGCCTTGAGACTACTTGAAAAAATATTCTTTAAAAAATCTACGCCTTCAGACTACTTGAAAAAATATTCTTTAAAAAATCTACGCCTTGAGACTACTTGAAAAAAATATCCCTTGAAAAATCTACGCCTTGAGACTACTTGAAAAAATATTCTTTAAAAAATCTACGCCTTCTGCTAGAACAAATATTGTTTAAAAAATCTACGCCTTGAGACTACTTAAAAAATTATTCTTTGAAAAATCTACGCCTTGAGACTACTTGAAAAAATCTACGCCTTGAGACTACTTGAAAAAATCTACGCCTTGAGACTACTTGAAAAAATATTCTTTAAAAAATCTACGCCTTGAGACTACTTGAAAAAATATTCTTTAAAAAATCTACGCCTTGAGACTACTTGAAAAAATATTCTTTAAAAAATCTACGCGTTGAGACAACTTGAAAAAATATTCTTTAAAAAATCTACGCCTTGAGACTACTTGAAAAAATATTCTTTAAAAAATCTACGCGTTGAGACAACTTGAAAAAATATTCTTTAAAAAATCTACGCCTTGAGACTACTTGAAAAAATATCCCTTAAAAAATCTACGCCTTCAGACTACTTCAAAAAAATATCCCTTAAAAAATCTACGCCTTCTGCTAGAAAAAATATTCTTTAACAAATATTCTTTAAAAAATCTACACCTTGAGACTACTTGAAAAAAATCCTTAAAAAATCTACGCCTTCTACTAGAACAAATATTCTTTGAAAAATCTACGCCTTGAGACTACTTTAAAGAAATTTTCTTTAAAAATCCATCCCTTGAGACTAATATACCGAATAATATGCGGTATCGTTACCAAACGCAATGACATATTTAATATACACCCCACCTTATAATGGAGGGTATAAAATCCGCTCTAGTATTTGTTGTTTAAAAAATATTTCTTCTCCATAAAATCTTAAAATTATATTCATTATTATTTTTTAACTGTCCAAATGATTAAAAAGTGTCACCAACCATGGTAATTATCCACATACAACAATCCGTTTTTCCAGCCATTAAAAGTGATAACCAAATAATTATTATTTTTTGTTATTTTGTTTCCTCTTAACGAAGCTACAAACACAAAGGTTAAGGTCACTCTGACACTTCTTAAACTGTTGTTAATGAGACAAAAACACTTTTGGGGCGTCAGTTAATTTTGTGGCATTTCCGAAAAGGTAACAATGTTTTTCTTTTGGTAGATACTTCTCCTCTTCTGGTAAATACTTTAAACAAGGTTATTATCATATTTCGGATATTTGTCTTGTGTATCAACACATCACGCATATCAGTACCCTTATTTTCGAGTTTTTCACATTTTTTGTTTATTTTTTCGGACACAGTAATTTATCAAATTGTTTGTAAAGTGGATACTCTTTAGATTAGTATTTTGTTATGATATCTAACTGTTGGTATTTAAAATAGAAAAAAAACTTCCAAAAATAATTGAATATCATAAAACATCCCAGAAACAATGACGAAGATGATGATATGAATAACATTGAGGCATGGGAATTTTGTGGTAATGGGCGGTAATGTGTGTGAGTTTTGTAATTGATTCCCAAAATTTGATACCAATTCTTTATGGTTCATATGTTGGCTATTCATTTGTGAGAACAGTTGGAAATGTGAAAATAATTACTTTTCAATCACTTCGTTTTGAAGGTGATTCTGCTGGCAAGTTTGTGTCTTAAGTCTTTTGTTTTAAATGTAGCATAATTGAAAATCGATTAGTATCATATATCATAATGCAGTCTTTATACCCTACACAACTATGTCGTCAGGGTATTATAGCTTTGTGCAGCCCCAAGAGTTTGTAACGCCGCGAAATATTGGTCCTAGACCCACCTTTAAGTATACCGATCGTCATATCTCGACTAGCTGAGTCGATCTAGACATGTGTGTCCGTCCGTCCATCCGTCTGTCCATTATAATTTGTAAACACGATACAGACCACAGTTATTGACCTATCTTCACGAAATTTTGCATGTAGGATGGGTTCGGGCCAATGAAGACCCCTATTGTTTTTGGTAAAGATCGGTAAATATTTAGGGGATGAAATGGACCAAAAACTTTATTTTTGTCTAACATTTTGGCGCTACAGGCTGCAATTATGTCCCAAACATTATGATTTTTTGCATTTAGAAGAGGATCGGGCCAAAGAATAAGCATGCCAGTTATTATAGAGATCGGTCAATATTTAGCGGGTCAAATGGACCCTGACTTTTGTGTGAAAAAGTACAAAAATTGTATTCTATAGCGTATAGATTTTCCCCCGAAGGACATAGACCCAAGAAGTTGATAGTATATCCAAGAGGAGTGATGGACCTTTAAATTCATACCAATTTTATGGTCGTATGTACTTAAATATTTACAGGTGTTTACGTACTGAGACATTATTTAGTAACCCATTACCAAGCAATAGGGCGAAAAAATAGCGCTGATCGCTTTGAAATTTTCCATGAGATTCCAGTTGTGGGCAAGGGCAACGCCTATAATGGTGATGATCAGATAATAATTTTGAGATGAAGTGGACCGAAAACTTATTTTTTTCGAGTCGATCTATAGGCCACAATTATAAGCGGAACATCACAACACACAGTGATGGGAATCTGGACAAGTAATAAGAAGGGTTGTACTATATATTAGTACTATTCGGAAAATATGGCAGTGTAAGGAAGAGGTGCTGTTGACCTCTAATCGGGCAAGAGGGTGCCAATATCACGAAATATTGCCCAGGCTCGGAATAAACATTCGCAGAAAGTTAGAGTTCCGTGGTAGTTGTGTAGGGTATCGTATTGTCGGCCCCGTCCGACTATACTGCCCCGCTCACTGGTTTAAAATTATTTTTTAGGCTAAAAAAGATACTGGTCGTTGTTGGAGTGTAGGATAAATGTACCAAAGGGTTTTTGGAAATTCGAACTATAACTATCCGAAAAGCAGGAAAATGTACTAAATTTGGTACAATTCTGTAGCATGTGAACGGATAGCGTTAAAAACTTGAAATTTGGAGTGTAAATTATGGTTGAGAAGTAGAGTCTATTTTAGGAGATGGTTTTGAAAGTGTGTACTCATGTGTACGAAAAGTACTATATGGTACTATATTTGGTACAAATTTGATTTGGAGGTACAAATCGAGCTGGAATCCTGGAATTTGAAATTAAAATTACCATCGGAGTGGAAAAGTGGAAGTTTTGTAAATTTGTTACTTATGTGTACGAAAGTACTAAATCGTACTGTAATCGGTACAGTTTGGATTTGGGCTATACTATAGAGCGGGAACAATGAAATTTGGAGTCAGGATCACTGTAGGAGTGTGGGATTGGGGTCAGGATTCAGTTTTAAGAAAATAATACTTATGGGTACTAAATGGTACTAAATTTGATACAATTTGAGTTTTAGGTGAACCAATAGAGCTAGAATCATGAAATTTGGAGTCAGGATCACGGTTGAGGTGTAAGATTGACATATGTAGGAAGTTTTTGAAATGTGTACTAAATTTGGAACAATTGGAATTGTGGAATCCTGAAACTTGGATGAAACAATGAACAATAAGATTAATACTTATGGTTACTAAATGGTACTAAATTTGGTGCAATTTGAATTTTAGGTGAACCAATAGAGCTAGAATCATGAAATTTGGAGTCGGGATCACTGTAAGATTGAGGTATGTAGGAAGTTTTAGAAATATGTACTAATGTGTACTAAATTTGGAACAATTTGAATTGTTGAATGAAATTTGGAGTCAGAATCAGTGTAAGGGTGTAGAATTGGAGTCAGAATTCAGTTTAAGAAATTAATACTTATGGGTACTAAATGGTACTAAATTTAGTACAATTTGAATTTTAGGTGAACCAATAGAGCTAGAATCATGAAATTTGGAGTCGGGATCACTGTAAGATTGAGGTATGTAGGAAGTTTTAGAAATGTGTACTAAATTTGGTACAATTTGAATTGTGGGTGAAGCGATAGATTTGGAATCCTGAAACTTGGATTTGAGATCGCTGTGGGCGTGTAGGATTAGGGTTTGTAGGAAGTTTTAGAATTTTGTACTAAGTGTACTAAATTTGGTACAATTTAAATTGTGGGTGAAGCGGTAGAGTTGGAATCCTGAAATTTTGATTTAGGATCACTGTGGAGGTGTGGGATTGAGGTATGTAGGAGGGTATGGAAATTGGTACTATTATGTACTAAATTTAATACGATTTTATTTTTGGGTAAACCGAAAGAGTTGGAATCCTGATATTTTGATTTATGAACACTGTGGAAGTGTAGGATTGGTGTATGTAGGGAGATTTGGAAATTCGTACTACTATGTACTAAATTTAGTACAATTTGAATTTTGGGTAAACCTATAAAGTTGGAATCCTGATAGTTAGATTTAGGATCACTGTGTATGTGTCGATGTGTTTTTCGTGGGTCTTTTCCAGGATTTGGCGCAGAGTGAAAATCTGGTCAATGGTGGATTTGCCAGGTCTGAAGCCGCATTGGTATGGTCCGATAATGTCATTGACCATTGGCTTCAATCGTTCACACAGCACACTGGATAGCACTTTATATGCGATGGGAAGGAGACTTATTCCTCTATAGTTGGCACATATCGTCTTGTCTCCTTTTTTGTGCACGGGACACAGGATGCTGGGGTTCCAATCATTGGGCATGCATTCATCTAGCCAAATTGTGTTAATCGGCTGGAGCATGCTCCTGGCCAGCATCTGGCCACCAGTCTTGAATAGTTCGGCTGGTAACCCATCGGCTCCTGCTGCTTTGTTGTTCTTGAGCCGATTAATTGCTTTTATGACCTCATCTTGGCTAGGTGGTATACACTCTATACCATCATCTCTTATTGGTTCTGGGGTATCTTCTTCATCGCCACTATTTGATTTTCGAAAGCTTTTCGAAATGCTCCTTCCAGATCCTCAACACGCTGTCTGTATCTGTCACCAGGTTTCCTTCTTCATCTCTACAGGAGGATGTGCCTGCACTAAAGCCTTCGGTTTGGTGTTTTACTCGTTGGTAAAATTTCCGGACTTCATTCTGACTCCTGTACATCTCGATTTGCTCACGCTCACGTTTTTCTTGTTCTTTCTTCTTTTTTCTGAAAACACGTTTCGCCTCTCTCCTTTTCTCCCGATAATTCTCCATCACGTAACGTGTTGCTACTGTCTGCAGGGTTGCCCTATACGCTGCGTTTTTCACATCAGTAGCATTACGACACTCCTGATCGTACCATGGGTTTCTTGGTGGTGGTTTTTGGTACCCAATTGTTTTTTTTTTTTTTTTTTTTGCTGCAGTTTGTAGGGAGTGGGCAATTCTTTGCCATTGTGCTTCTATACTATTATCGGGACAAGAAGTGATTTCTTCAAGCAGATGGGTAAGCTTTTCGACGTCGAGTTTCCGTGTTGTATTAGATCGCACCTTTGCTGCAACATTAAGACGGGTGCGTACCTTGGCTGCCACAAGGTAATGGTCCGAATCGATATTCGCTCCTCGGATCGATCGGACGTCTAAAACACTGGATGAATGCCTTCCGTCTATCACAACATGATCAATTTGATTTCTCGTTACTTGATCAGGAGAAATCCAGGTGGTCTTGTGTATATCGAGATGCTTGAATCTGGTGCTGCTAACTACAATGTTTTTGGCTGCCGCGAAGTCAATCAACCTCATGCCGTTGTCGGATGTTTCTTCATGCTTCTAGGCGCTCGTAAAATATGTCTTTGGTCTGTTCATCTTTTTCATCGGTCGGAGCATGAGCGCAAATTAGACTGATGTAAAAGAACTTCGCTTTTATACGGATTATAGGAATTCGCTCATCTACTGGAGTGAATCTGGAGACAAGGTCTTTTATTCTCCTGTTAACCATAAATCCGCAGCCAAATTCTTGTTTCGTTTCATGGTAGCTATAATACAGGGCGTAATCGTCTGATTTACTTACGCCTGTCCCTTTCCATCGCATTTCCTGTAAGGCAATAATATCGGCTTTGTACTTCTTGAGTATATCCGCCAAAGCGAACACTGCCCCTGTTCTGTACAACGTGCGCACATTCCAAGTGCAGATTCGCAGATCGTGGTCCTTTATACGTTTGCGGGGGTCGTCAACATTAGGGTGGTTTGGTTTTCTTTTTCTTTGGTTTTTCATAGTAGGTTGGGTTTTCCGAGAGTGGGCAACTAACCCGACGCCTCAACCCATTTTTTATAGTTCTTATGGGTGAACTCGCGCACATGTTAGCTCACTATTTCATCGGGTGATGAGCATAGCTCCCCAGGTGGCACCGCGGGGAGGTCAGTGTCCACAATTGAGATGAAAGAGGGACCAAGATAAGCCTGGGCTTCGCCATGTTAAAGCGAATCAGAGTCGTTGCTTGGTATCTATCATCCCCTACGCCACCCGATACAGTAGGAATCCTGAAATTTTGATTAAGGATCACTGTGGAGTTGTAGAATTGGGGTATGTAGGAAGTTTTGGAAAACTAATACTACTACAAACTACTGTGTACTAAATTTGGTACAATTTTAATTGTGGGTGAACCTATAGAGTTGGAATCCTGAATTTGGATCGGGGTATGCAGGAAGTTTAGTTAGATGGTTAAGGAGGGTACTTATGGAAATAAGTATATAAAATTTGGATTTGGGTGAACCTTTAGAGCTCGAATCATGAAATTTGGCACTAAATGGTACTCAAATTTAATTTATGGTCGATATTAATGTGTGGATTGTTTTTTTCTGACATATGCAGTTTTGTCTGAAAATAAAATAATATGTTAATACATTTTGAAGTATTTCCTACATTCGCTAATGAAGTTGCGGGCATATGCTAGTTTTTTATATAAAATTCTGGATGATTTGATTCTGATCAACTTTGATGTTTTGAGAATATAGAGACAAGTTTTTTATTTCTATTTCGTTACCAATTCCCCATAGATTTTTTATTACTACCAGATAATTTCAATATTCAATTGACCCCTTCACTTCTCATGCTGTTGTTTTTTTAATGAAATGTCTTGTAAGTACACTACTTACATATACTTAACTACAACTATCCACAACATGCAATTAAAACAAAAAGACTTAAGAAACAAATACCACTTATTTGTTAACACTTTGATTATTCTTTTCATTCATTTATTTAATCGTCCCTCTCCTTGTTTCTTCTTCTTTTCATTATTTTTCCACCTCTCCAGCTGCCTAAAAAAGGTCAAAAGTTTAACGCATGGATAATTGTATTGTCTACAACTTTGTATTTTATTTGTATTCTTTTTTTTTGTTGTAATTTTTCGAAATCTCCAAAATGCAAATGATCTTAAACACCATTATAAAGGTTATTTTGTGTTCAATTTCAGAAGGGATTGAATGAAACATTTCTTAAGCAACGGTTTTGCAATAGCTCAGTGAAAAGAAGAATACAAAGAGACAACAATAAAAGGGCAGTAGGAATTAAAAGTAACTACTTTTATAAATAAACACATCTTAGGCAAGATAGTGGGAAATATTTCGAATACTAGAAGACATACATAAACCAATCTACCAAATTTCAGCGAATTAAGTTGAAAAGCGAGCTCAAGAACCCCCAAATATCGAAAATTGGGCGGTACTCATATATGGGAGCTATGCCTAAACGTGGACCGATATAACCCATCTTCGAACTTGACCTGCCTGCAGACAAAATCCGATCTATCTGAATTCCTTCAGAAGATTACAACAGACGGCCGGACATGGATCGTCTTAAAATTTTACCCTGCTCAAGAATATATTTACTATATAGGGTCGGAAATAAATATTTCGATGAGTTATAAACGGAATGACAAAATGAATATACCCCCCATACTATAATGGAGGGTATAAAAATATTCATACCAGATATTATCAATTTTGCTCCACAATTTCAAGGTAACCCCTATGTAACGGTACCCCCCTAATGTTGTTCTTTTCAAATTCAAATGAAATTCTCATTGAGTGTGAAATCTTCGTACCAAAACTATCAATATTTTATTAAATTTGGTTTTGGGGTAGGTCCCACAAAATCTGATTTCACATTTGAAAACCAGTAAGGAAAGCAGTAAAGTCGGACGGGGCCGACTATATGATACCCTTTACCACTATGGGTATATTAAACAGGACTATTAACTTGAAATTGGATGAAATAAAATATGTGATATTTATCTACATGTGAATCTACCTAGATCTATCCATAAAGTATGTAAATCGACTTCAAACAAATAAAAATAGGTCATCCGTTGGGCTATGTCTGTACTTCTACAAAACCCAACTACGTAATTCTATGCTCAAGTTTGTAAGTTGTGCAAAATTTGATGTCGATCTGACTAACATGAGGAATTTGATGCCCAATTTACTTGAAATCGGGCAAAAAAATATATATGGAAGGTCTATCCAAATATTAAGCGATTTCAAACAAACTTGTCACAGGTTAGGTTATACTAATTTCAGAACGTTTTGTTCCTATTGGTTCCTTGGTGCGTCAATCACTTAAAATCAATCTAAATTAAAAGGGAGCTATATCTAAATCTGAACCCATTTTCAAGAAGCAAGGCAGATATCACTCTAGGCTCAATTCAGTACGTTATGCCAAATTTCGTGCAAATCGAAGGATATATAGCGACTTTGGTGCACCATTTACATGAAATCGGACGAAACTATATATGTGAGCTATATAGATATCAGTACCGATTTTCTCGAAACTTGGCGGACATCACTCTAGGCTCAATTCAGTACGTTATGCCAAATTTCGTGCAAATCGAAGGATATATAGGGACATTGGGGCAACATTTACATTAAATCGGACGAAACTATATATGGGAGCTATATAGAAATCTGGACCTATTTTCTCGAAACTTGGCAGACATCATTCTAGGCTTAATTCAGTACGATATGTCAAATTTCGTGCAAATCGAAAGACATATGGGGACTTTGGGGCACCATTTACGTGAAATAGGACGAAACTATATATGGGAGCTATATCTAAATCTGGACCGATTTTCTCAAAACTTGGCAGACATCACTCTAGGCTTAATTCAGTACGATATGTCAAATTTCGAGCAAATCGAAAGATATATGGGGACTTTGGGGCACCATTTACGTGAAATAGGACGAAACTATATATGGGAGCTATATCTAAATCTGGACCGATTTTCTCGAAACTTGGCAGACATCACTCTAGGCTTAATTCAGTACTATAAGTCAAATTTCGTGCAAATCGAAAGACATATGGGGACTTTGGGGCACCATTTACATGAAATCGGACGAAACTATATATGGGAGCTATATCTTAATCTGGACCAATTTTCACGAAACTTGGCAGACATAATTCTAGGCTCAATTCAGTACGTTATACCAAATTTGGTGCAAATCGAAAGATATATAGGGACTTTGGTGCACCATTTACATGAAATCGGACGAAACTATATATGGGAGCTATATCTAAATCTGGACCGATTTTCACGAAACTTGGCACATATCATTCTAGACCTAAATGATTAGGCTGTACCAAATTTCGTGCAAATCGAGAGATATATAGGGACCGTTTACATTAAATCGGTAAAATATATATATGGGAGCTATATCTAAATCTGAACCGATTCTTCCCAATTTCAATAGGGTTCGTCCTTGGGCCGAATAAGTGACCTATGCCAAATTTCATCCAATTCGGATCATAAATGCGACCTGTACTTTGTTTACAATTTAACATGCACAGACAGACGGACGGACGGACATGCATAAATCGACTTAGAAAGTGATTCTATGCATATTCTCAAAAGGAACCATGGGTCTATCTCGATTATTTTTGCCTGTTACAAACATATGTACAAATACATAATACCCTGTACCACAGTGTGGTGAAGGGTATAAAAAATAACCCCCGTTTTCGATCCTCCCTATTATTTTTTCACTTTTTTTCTTGCAGAATAGCGCCCTCGAAACCCTTATATGTTATATTTATTTCATGAACCCAATGCTCGAAATGTGGCCAAAAATGGGATCTCTGGCCCATAGTTGGACGTAGCGAACTTTTTTTACCTTTTCCATGAGGTGGACATTAGGTATACCTAAAATCGATCAGGACTTTTATAAGGAGGTATACCATGATAAATTTCTACCTGGAGAAAACGAAATACGGAATTACACTAAAATCGGGGATATTGGACTATATTGATAGACCGATATTGACCATTTTTGGTAGAAACATTTGGTATTTAAAATATACAGACAGCCGCAGGCTCGTCTGTATAACAAATAAGAAGACTCGGACAGCCGACCGTTCTTGTCGAGTGGTTGTAAAGCACTAATTTTATTTTAAAATATGTATCCTTAGGTTCTACTTAAACAACTTTTTCTTAGCCTAATCTCAAACATAACATAATTATCAGTAAACTATTTGTTCTAATAATAGGATTTGAGCTGTGGAGAGTTTTCCCATCGTGTGCGTCATAAAATCTCACCACCAGCAACAACAGTCTTATCAACGTCGCATGTGGGATTTTAGACTCTTATCTTAAAACACTCCAACGATCAAATCTTCTGTACTACAAAATTCTGTTCAAAGTATTTTGAACATTTGGCATCCAAAAACAATCCGAAAAATCTACTTATGGCCAATTTGGTTACACAAATTGTTCCCAAAATACCGAATAATCAGGTTAACATTTTTTGGGGTCTAGACAATATTGAAAACTTTTTGTAGATAGATTTTGCACTCTCCAAAATACCGACGTTAGAGAGGTACCATTATATGGGTGGGTGCTACGTTATACTGTGATACAATGGGGTCTATACTATAACCATGAATCATATATCACATTTTCAGTACTGAACATGCTAGAACAATATATGTGTAGAATTTCAGATATCTATTTTAAACCAATAAGGAAAATTCAAAAGTCGGACGGGGCCGACTATATGATACTCTTCACCACTTTGGATACATGCAAGAGATGCTCATATGTACTATATCCTTTAGATGGAATAGACATAACATCTTGGGAGTACCATTGAAATGGAATCGGAGGAAATTAATCAGGTGAAGTACATAGATATTTGAACTAAATTAAAATAAACCCATACAATCGGAAAACGTTGACTGTTTGGTGCTCCATTTACATAAAATCGGACAAACCTATATATGAGAGTTATATCTAAATCTGAACGGGTTCCAACAAATCTTCGTATACATCAATTTGGACCTAATTCAACAAAACTTCGCATACATAAATTTTGACTTAATTCACTACGCTGTGCAACGTTTTGTTGCAATCGGACCAATATTGGGAGTTTGAGGCACCATTTACATAAAATCTGACGGAACTCTATATGGGAGCTATATAAAAAACACCCTGACAGACAATTCCGATCGAATAGTCTCCAACATACGATAGATACCTATTTTCATTCAGTTTTATAGACGGAATATAATGGCTAAAATTTTGAAATAGGTCCCATTCAACGGGACCTGTATTTCCAAGATCTTTATGCCGTTCAGGTCCTCAGATAGTAAAAATCCTCATTCAAGAAATGTTTCCATGATTCAAATTACATGTTATGACAAAAATCTCACATTTTCGATATTCCTAGCCTGAATTTATTACTGTGTGATATTGCTGAATATTAAAAAAAAGCCAATTTTTTACTTTGTATACCCTTCACCACACTGTGGTAAAGGGTATTATGTATTTGTGCATAGGTTTGTGACAGACAAAAGGAAACGAGATAGACATATGGTTCCATTTTAGAATGTGCATAGAATCACTTTCTGGGTCGATGTATGCATGCCCGTTCATCCGTCTGTCCAAACAGATCGCATTTATTATTCGAATTGGATACAAGTTGGTACAAGTCACTTATTTGGTCCAAGAACGAACCCTATTGAAAATGGAGAAAATGGGTTCAGAATATATAATATCCTCCGATTTTATTTAAATAGTGCACCAAACTCCTAATATGTGTCCGATTGAGACACAATTTTTCACAGAGTACTAAATTATGTCCAGACTGATGTATGCGAAGATTTGTTAAAATCGGTTTAGATTTAGATATAGTTCCCATACATAGTTTCCGATATTCCGATTTTTTTTTTTAATTATGCACCAAACTCACAATATATGACCTATCAAAACAAATGTTTGTCCAGAGTACTGAATTAGGTCTAGACTAATATATGCGATATTTTTTTTAATCGGTTCAGATATTGACATAGCTCCCATATACACCAAATACCAATATTTGTTCGATGAGAAAAAAAAAATTTGCACAGCGTACTGAATTAAGTCCAGAATGTTGTAAGTAAAGTTTTGTTGAATTCGGTTCACAATTAGACATAGCTCCCTTAAATTAATTTATAAGAGAATTAAAAAATTTCGCAAAAAAGCTCAATATAGGTCCAGGTCTTGATAATATTTTGCAAATCCTAGTAGCCGTTACCAAACAAAAAACCTTCAATTTTTTATTTAAGGTTGTCAAAGAACAACGTATTTATTTAAAGAGAATCGTACCGAGCAGCAGATTTACTGCCTGTGTAAATCCCGACTTAGAGAATATCAAACGAATTGTTCATTGATTTTTACACAGTTTCCATATGTTCCTTTTAAGTATTCTTGAGGTATTATCAATATAAATTATTGTTGACTATTCGGGACTATTGCTGGCCTTTGTAAAATAGATTTAAATATCCCCCTATTCTTAGAGCGCCATTCGTTTACTTAGTGGCAACTAGTCGTACTAATATATATTAGAAGGTGGGTAAGTGTATTCGCTAAATGTAAGCATTGACAACAACCATGGTTGTGACTTTGACTGGCACACGTCAACAGATGACACCATCAATCATTTTACTTCAAATCTAACATAAAAATTAGGTGCGAATAGCACAACTATATTGTTTCCTATATCAAATATATGTATTCGGCCGTATAGTAGAATATTCATTACGAACACCTCTGCTATAAAAGGAAAAGTTAATTTAAAATAGTGGACGTTTTATTCGGCTTCATGTTCGTCAGGGCCGAATAATTTATAACGCCGACAGTGTGTAAAAACCTCTGTATCAAATAATACGACTAAAATCCCCAGAATGGTTTAAATCATTTGTATACAGAAAATGGTAATATCGTTAATACCTGTAATAAAACGTGAACTGATATATTCCACTTCCAAATCAAACTAAATAATTAAAATTAAAAATTCAATTTGACCATCCTGGTTCTTGATGAAAGAAAATTTTCATTACAAGAAAAAAATAAAAAGATATACCAATATAAAGATCCCACCATATTTTTGTTATGTTCTGTAATTTTGCATTCCGGTTTCTCGTTGTGAAAAATGTTTTCGAAAAAATAGGCTATTTATTTACAAACGAAATGATTGTAATTTGGCATTCCAATATATGTCCAATATTAGTCAAAGCCCCGTATTTTCCAACCAAGATTTTGGGAGTTGAAAAATTCCAATTGGGAAATGAAAGACCTTGGTGAGTATATGAAAATACCACAAGGAAAAAAATGCCATAGGTCAAAGTTCGAAATTGTTCCACGATTTTTTTAGAAAAAAACTCTTTCCAGACAATTTTGTATATACGTCCATGTTTTTAAATAGCCTCCTTATTATGGTTCCGTCCCATTTTTGGTATTTTGAACGTTTTCAACTGAAAGCTGTGATTTTTGTTGTCGGCTCAATGGAGAACATTTATATACCCTTCAACATATCTTTCGATTTACACGAAATTTAGCATAGCGTACTAATTTGAGTATAGAATGATGTGTGTTAAGTCTCCTGGAAATCGGTTCAGATTTAGATATAGTTCCTATATATTTTTTCGTCCGATTTAAGGTAAATGGGGCACCAAATCCCTTTATATCCTTCGATTTGCACGAAATTTGGCATAGCGCACTGAATAAATTCAAGAAAGATGTGTGCTAAGTTTTGTTAGAATCGATTCAGATTTAGATATAGCTCTCATATACGTTTTCGTACGATTTAAGGTAAATGGTGCACCAAAAACCCTATATATTTGTTGATGTGCACGAAATTTGGCATAGCGTACTGAATTAAAACTATAATGATGTGTGCTAAGTTTTAGATATATATAGATTTAGATATAACTCCCATATATATTTTCGTCCGATTTAATGTAAATGGTAAGCCAAAGTCCCTAAATATCTTTCGATTTGCACGAAATTTGGCACAGCGTATTGAATTAAGTCTGGAATGATGTGTGTTAAGTTTCGTGAAAATCAGTTCAGATACAGATATATCTTTAGATGTGCACGAAATTTGGCATAACGTACTGAAATAAGACTAGAATGATGTGTGCTAAGTTTCTTGAAAATCGGTTTAGATTTAGATATAGCTCCCATATATAATTCGTCCGATTTAATGTAAATGGTGCACCAATGTCCCTATATATCCTTCAATTTGCACGAAATTTGGCATGGTATACTAAATTGGGTCTAGAATGATGTGCGCTAACTTTCTTGAAAATCGGTTCAGATTTAGATATAGCTCCCATATATATTTTCTTCCGATTTAATGTAAATTGTGCACTAAAGACCCAAAGCTTGTCCGATTGACACACAATTTTGTACAATGTACGGAAGTTTATATATAATCTAATCTCTGGGATAAATATGTAGAATATACCAAGGTGGTGAAGGGTATCATAGAGTCGACCCAGTCCGACTTTACTACTTTCCTTAGTGGTTTCGATTTAAGATTCCGTTTGACATAGTCCTCATATAAAGATTACGCCCCATTTCCGGAAGATTGAAGATTTTAAGCACATTATCTATCGTTAGTACTTTAATGCCCCACACAACTATGTTGTCAGGGTATTATAGCTTTGTGCAGCCCCAAGAGTTTGTAACGCCGCGAAATATTGGTCCTAGACCCACCTTTAAGTATACCGATCGCCATATCTCGACTAGCTGAGTCGATAGACATGTGTGTCCGTCCGTCTGTTCATTATAACTTGTAAACACGATACAGACCACAGGAGTGGACCAATCTTCACGAAATTTCGCATGTAGGATGGGTTCTGGCCAATGAAGACCCCTTTTGTTTTTGGTAAAGATCAGTTAATATTTAGGGGATGAAATGGACCAAAAACTTTATTTTTGTCGGTTTTTTGTTCGCTACAGAGGCCGAAATTGTAGCCCGAACATCGCGAAATTTTACATGGAGAAGGGGGTCGGACCAAGGAACAAGCATGTCTGTTTTGATAAAGATTGGTCAATATTTAGCGGGTCAAATGGACCCTGATTTTTGTGTGAAAAATTGCCAAATTTGTATTCTTTGGCGTATATATTTACTCCTGATTGACATAGACCCAAAATGTTGATAGTATATCGAACAAGAGTAGTTGACCTTTAAATCGAAACCACTTATATTGTCCTATGTACCCGGATGTGGGAGTTACACATAAATATTTACAGGTGGTTACGTATTCATATATTATTTAGTAACCCATTACCACACTAGAGGGCGGAAATATAGAGCTGATCGCTTTAAAGTTTTTCATGAGGATCCAGGTATGGTCAATGACATTTTTCGGTGATGATCAGATAATAGTTTTGGGATAAAGTGGACCGTGTAATTTTGAGTCGATCTATAGGGCACAATTGATAGCCGAACTTCACAACAAGGCTGTACTGAATTTTATTAATATTTTTTGACCTCTAGTTCGTCAAGAGGGTGCAAATATCACGAAATATTGCCCATGCTCAGAACATAACACCACACAAAGTTAGACTTCCGTGGAAGTTGTGTAGGGTATCATATGGTCGGCCCCGTCTGACTAAACTGCTCCGCTCACTGGTTTTAAAATAATTGTTACAGTGGTTATTTTACCCTTTGCAAACATGAATTGCTTTTCCTATTTCAAAATATGGACCTGTATTGATTATTTTCTTCCAAGAAAAAAAAACCAAACCAAAAATAACCCTTAAAGTTGGAAAATATGGTAAGGCTTTTCCTTAATTTAAAGGTTATGGCCGAATTTTACTCAAGAAGGAGTTGCAATTTGACAATCCGGATTCTCGAAGAAAGAAAAATGTCATTATTTTTTTGAATAATTGAATAGAAAATATTTTCTCCCCGAACGTGTTTTATTTGTCCAAGAATATTATTGGGAAAAATTACGTCTTTCCTATACCCTCAACTAACTGCAATAACCAGCCTTCATCCTATTCCTATTTAAATTTTCAATTTTGCAATCAGCCTGCATGCATTAGTTGAAATGCGAACATACATTTTATCCTCTTCCCCAATTACCCCCAAACACACACACATACATATCTATGTATGTGTTTGTGAACAAATATAATCATATCATAATTCTTTCTTTTCCTTTCACTGGGCCTATTACCCGATATGTCCAACATATTGAGAACAATTACCACATAATTATTACATCCGTTTATCAGACACAGATGTTCGTTCGGTATTTGCCAGTTAGGCAGGCAGGCAGGCAGACAAACATGTTCCGTTGACAATACCCCACCACTCCATATGCCCTACACCATTCCGGGTGATGGTACATGATGTTAATGCAAAGTAGATTCATTCATAATTGTATGCAGTCGACAACGGCAATGACAACAACAACAACTACAAGAAAACATTGTAATGTAATAACCTATAGTAAAATTATATTTTACACACACACACACACACCCATACACATGTAAGTTTGGTTGTCTGACTGGCTCCGTGGGTGCCTATGGGCAAATAACACACATATGCCTAAGATTACATTATTATGCAAACACACACGCACACACATACACGAACATATCGAGTAGTTGTAGTATGCACCTGCAGCTCTCTCAACTTCAACAAGTGTATTATTTTGCAAGGACAAACATGTCCTAATACCACTTTGTATGGATGCATGTTTCCTTGCAATTGGCCTTAAGTGTGTCAGGCGTTGTAAGCAAAGTGACGGTGGTGATGGTGTGGTGTTGGTGTCTGGCAACAAACAAATGCAATGTGCAAGATATATCCTGTTTTGTAGCTGGAGGCAAATTGCCTGTAATTCATTTCCTGTTATCATTTTTAAGCTTGTACAACAGCAACAGGAGCAGCAACAACAACGGCACCGTCCTCCAAGAAATAAAATCACAAAAGAAGGATAACGTAAAGTGTGTCTTTCCCTCTTCCCCTCTCTGTCACCATCGTTCTTCCTCTAGCCGAGCACTTAAACAAATCAAACAGAAGTGAATATAATTTAGTTAAATGGCTTCTGGAAAATAGAATTGAAACAATATTTTCAAATTAAATTAGCATGTTTGTGAAATATAGTTGTTTTAGTTTTCAAAAACTTTTTTTTTTGCCCACTTGTAGCTCGGCAGCAAAAACAAAAAATGCAAAAGTAGAAAAATAACGCTTTGTCCACTACAAAGTGTCTGCTTTCTTTTCTCGTCGCCATTATTGCCCGAAAGCCCATAAATCAAAATGATAAAAGCGCATAGTTGTGTAGAGTTATTTCCCGAAGGGCAACAATAAATTTCAACAATAATAAAAAATATAAAAACAACAACACAACAAAACAAAATAGTGCTGGAACAAATGTTGAAGTATTCAGAAGCCAAACGCCAGCAAGAGATGGAGCAGCATTAAAACAATTGCCACTTTGCTGACAAAACCAGGCGACAACAAATAATGCAAACAAAATTACATTTAGCCATGACGAACTTTTTATGCCATAACCGAGAAATGGATTTGAACATTATTTCCATTTGATATTAAATAGAATTATGGAGGATATTCAAAGGAGACCGCTAGATCAGTAAGCTTGGATTGCTTTTAACGGCCAATAAACCAATAAGCACGTTTTCAATGACTTTTTAAAACAATTTTTTGAAGGACCAAAAGGCTTGGATTGTTTAAGACTATTATATTTAAGAGACAAAATGCATGGCCATCTTAAGGTAATTTTCAATGAACAATAAGTATTTTTCCAAAAGCGAATATTTTACATTTTTTTATTTTTGGATTTTAAGGCTTGTATTTTTATACCCTACACAACTATGTTGTCAGGGTATTATAGCATTGTGCAGCCCCAAATGTTTGTAACGCCGCGAAATATTGGTCCTAGACCCACCTTTAAGTATACCGATCGTCATATCTCGACTAGCTGAGTCGATCTAGACATGTGTGTCCGTCCGTCTGTCTATTATAATTTGTAAACACGATACAGGCCACAGTTATGGACCAATATTCACGAAATTTTTCATGTAGGATGGGTTGTGGCCAATGAAGACTCCTATTGTTTTTCAAAGAGATCAGTTAATATTTAGGGCATGAAATGGACCAAAAACTTTATTTTTGTCGGTTTTTCTGGTCGCTCCAGAGGCCGCAATTATGGCCCAAACACCGGAATTTTTTGCATGGAGAAGGGGATCGGGCCAAAGAATAAGCATGTCTGTTTTGAAAAATGACAAAATGTTTATCCTTTAAACTGATACCAATTTTATTGTCGTTGTACTCGAATGTGGGAGTTACACTAAAATGTTTACAGGTGCTTACGTACTCAGATATTATTTAGTAACCCATTATCATTACCATTAGAGGACGGAAATATGGAAATATAGCGCTCATCGCTTTCGCTAGTATCCAGGTATGGTCAAGGACAATGCCTATAATTTTCGGTGATGATGGGATGAAGTGGACCGAAAACGTATTTTTTGTTTTGTTTTTTTTTTTTCGAGTCGATCTACAGGCCACAATTGAAAGCCGAACATCACAAAACAACCCACGTTAAAGGGAATCTGGACAAGTAATTAGAAGGACTGTACTAAATATTATTAATATTTGTGGACTTCTGGTGGGTCATGAGGGTGCAAACATCGCGAAATATTGCCCAAGCTCAGAATGTGGTACCACAGAAAGTTAGATGTTCATAGAAGTTGTGTAGGGTATCATATGGTCGGCCCCGTCCGACTATAATGCTTCGCTAACTGGTTTTTAGATAATTTGGAAGCTTCTACTTAAAAAAAAATTTGATGATTTTTTCGGGACGTGGAGTTTTTGAAGATGTTTCCAGGCCTGGATTTTTAAAGAATTTTTCCGATGCGTGGATTTTTAAAGAAATTTTCCAAGGTGTGGATTTTTAAAGAATTTATCCGAGGCATGGATTTTCAAAGAAATTTTTTTTTAAAGAATTTTTTCGAGGTGTGTATTTTTAAAGAATTTAAAAAAAAATTTTTTCGAGGAGTGAATTTTTAAAGATTTTTTTTGAGGCGTGAATTTTCAAACAATTTTTCCGAATTATTCCGAGGCGTTGATTTTAAAAGATTTTTTTCGAGGCGTGGATTTTTAAAGAATTTTTTCGAGACGTGGATTTTTAAAGAATTTTTTCGAGGCGTGGATTTTTAAAGAATTTTTTCGAGGCGTGGATTTTTAAAGAATTTTTGCAAGGTGTGGATTTTTAAAGAATTTATCCGAGGCATGGATTTTCAAAGAATTTTTCCAAGGCATGATTTTTTAAAGAATTTTTCCAAAGCGTGGACTGTTAAACAATTTTTCCGAGGCATGGATTTTTAAAGAATTTTTCGAAGGGGTGGATTGTTAAAGATTTTTTTCCAAAGCGTGGATTCTTAAACAAGTTTTCCGAGGCATGGATTAAAAAAAAAATTCGAGTCGTGGATTTTCAAAGAATTTTTGCACCCATTCCCTACAATCCTTAGTCGTGGATTTTTAAAGAATTTTTTCGAGGCGTGGATTTTTAAAACATTTTTCCAATACATTTTTGAAGGTTGGACTTTTCAGTCGATTTTTTTAAAGCTTAGACTTTTTAAACATTTTTTTAAGGATTTTTGTGAAGCCTCATTTTTTTGGGACTGTTTTTTATCGTTTATTTAAAGAATTTAAAGTTTCAATATGAGGATTTTTAAAAATGTACATTTTTAAGTAGTAGGATTTCGAAAAATTTTGAAGATGTTGATTTTTAGAATATTTTTTAAAGGTGAGGCCTTTTATTTATTTCTTCAGAGTGAGTTTAATAGTTTTTTATATGTGGATTGTTATTTTAAGTTGAGGACACTTAAAAGTATTAAAAGAAAATAAGGCGTTGATTTTCAAAAGAATTTTTAATGATTTTTTTAGAATGTGAGGATTTTTTAAGAAGTTATTTTTCGATGGTAAGAATTTGTTACAATTTTATTTCTTGAAGAAACCTTTGAAGTCCTAAAAAATATTAATTTTTAGGATTTTAAAAGGCGTGAAAAGTTAGGATTTCTTAAGGGAATTTTTCAGAGTGGGGATTATTTATGGAATTATTGTTTAACAATTGTTAGACCAAAAAGCTATCCCACCCTATTCAATAGGAAACGTTTATATTACGACAATTATGTATTTCAAGTGCTCTACACTTGTCATAATTTATTGTCGTCTATGGGACATCTATTAAATATTACAGAGTTCTGTTTAGTTGGAGACAATGATTTACTTCAACTGTTGCATCTTGTTCTCTGTGTTCCATCTGCTGCTGGAGGAGAATTGAAGCAACAATGTAGCAATTTGTACAAAATTTACAATGGGAGCCACTATTGCAATAAAATGGGCCAAATAATATATCTTAATTTGTTCAAAACAAACATACAAACATATAGCGGAGAATGTTGATTAGATATAGGCAACTTTTGTTTATTCACTTCTAAAATATTAAGAAGATATTATATTGAATATGAATTTAATTATTTAAATTTCAAATTATGATTTTATTTTTTGTTCATACAGAAACATGACCAAAAACAGCCGAGTCATGTAACACAGAAATCATAATTCCCTAAATCAATTCTAGTAGTTTACTGTGATTATTGATCGCTTCTTGAAATAAATATTTTACGGAAGAAACCTGTTGCGTTTCTTTTTATTTTGTATATTTAAAAAACTACATTTAATGTGTGATATCTGAGTATGTATGTTTATTGCTTTGTTTTGATGTGCTTACTCAAAATGTAGCGGAGACTTGAGAATAAATTTGAATTAATTTTTGGTAAATTTGGATTGCCTTCGTGTAGAATTCCATGCTAACTTAGGTGTGCATTTGTGACGCTTGGTGTTAAATGCCGGAAATAGATTTCGACCAACATCAAAAAAAACATAACTTCTTGTAGAAATAAAAAAATTCCATTACTTGACGATTGTTCTAGTTTTTTTTTTTTATTTTCCAAAATAAATATTCAGCGTCGGTGGTTCATTCATTGTTTTTTTTTTTTTTAATTTTAAACAAATTTTAGATCAATAATAATATTTGTTAGTTTCTAATATGTCGGTCAAAGTCCAGTTATTAAATTATTCTGATTTGCCGTTAATTTATGTGGGAACTAAAATAACACAGGAACTAACAGTCATGTTCATAATTTTTATCACAAATTTTAGTTCGAGGGGTTTTGAAGGATTGGGATTTTCAAAAAATTTTTTTGAAGCAAGGATTTTTTTTAAAGATTTTTTCGAGGCGTGTTTTTTCTCAAGCCGAAGATTTTTAAATAATTTATACGAGGCGTGGATTTTTAAAGAATTTATCAAAAGCGTGGATTTTTAAAGAATATATCCGAGGCGTGGATTTTGAAAGATTTTTTCCGAGGCGTAAATTTTTAAAGAATATTTTCCGAGGCGTGGATTTTTATAGAAATTTTTCCGAGGCGTGGATTTTTATAGAAATTTTTCCGAGGCGTGGATTTTTATAGAAATTTTTCCGAGGCGTGGATTTTTATAGAAATATTCAGATTTGTGGATTTTTATAGAAATATTCAGATTTGTGGATTTTTAAAGAATTTATCCGAGGCGTGGATATTTAAAGAATTTATCCGAGGCGTGGATATTTAAAGAATTTATCCGAGGCGTGGATTTTTAAAGATTTTTTCCGAGGCATGGATTTTTAAAGAGTTTGTCCGAGGCGTGGATTTTTAAAGAATTTTTCAAAGGCGTGGATTTGTAAAGAATTTTTCAAAGGCGTGGATTTGTAAAGAATTTGTACGAGGCGTGGATTTTTAAAGAATTTTTCAAAGGCGTGGATTTTTAAAGAATTTGTCCGAGGCGTGGATTTTTAAAGAATTTTTCAAAGGCGTGGATTTTTAAAGAATTTTTCAAAGGCGTGGATTTTTAAAGAATTTGTACCAGGCGTGGATTTTTAAAGAATTTGTACGAGGCGTGGATTTTTAAAGAATTTAAATCGCACCTGCGAGGCACTATCATTTGGATCGGCATCCATCTAAACCCTCTATTTTAAAATCCACTAATTTCTAAATTCTGACCAACCTTCCCTTTTATTATTTTGTTACTACAACAGCTTCTAGATAGCATTTAATGTGACTGGTGTTTTGTTTTAATATACGTCCCCCTCATCTGTCACATTTCTAATCATTTCTGTCAATATTGATTCACAAAAGTTAAGATTAAGTCATAAATAGCTCTCGTAGCATTTAAATAAAGCAAACAAACAAATAACTAAAACCAACCACAAAACAAAGCCATTCAAATTAAATCATTTTTATAAAAAATTTCACAAAAGAAAAAAAAACATTTGTCTGCATTTATGTTTTTTGTTTTTCACTTCAAATTGTAAACAGAAATCTGACAAAGTTAAATGTTTATTAACTGCAAATATTGCGAGACTCAGCAACAGCAGCAGTGGCGCGGTAATTCAGTGGCAATGCACAAAGACTTTGAAATGAATTTATGAGATGGCTGGTGGCTGGGCACCCAACACCCAAAACCCAATGAACGACATTGTCCAACATTACCTCACTTTGCATTGGCTCAACCCGGCCAAAGTAAGGGTAAGATTTACCTTTCAATGAAGGTAATGCACCCATGGTATATAGCATATGGTATGTTGGATGGATAAATGGATGGTCTGTGTGTGTGTGTGTTTTTGAGGAATATGATTTAGTTGAAATCTGATTGATGTTGTTGGGTTGTGCTGTTTTGTGTGCATATGTTCCCAGCATTTTGGTATCATGACGAACATTGTAATATTTTATAAATGTAATAAATTTTCAAAAAAAGAACATCAGACTATTTCAGTTACCGGGAACACCACGAATAAACAACCTTCACATGCTAAGCAACAAAAAATGCAATGGATTTAAACCGATGGGAAGACACACAACCACGTATTTGAGGTCTTAAACTAGTTATCGTTGAAATATAATTGGGCGAAACTTTTGTGTGTCATAAATGTTTACTTCAATATAGGGTTTAATAAATACTTTGTTTTAAATCAAAAAGTGAAGATATCGATGGCATTTCATTGATCAGAGATGACATTTCATTGATCAGAGGCTTTTGTTTTTAGCTCTGAACGACCTGTGCAACATATTTTTCACAGAAAAGTCATTTTAAAAATTTTATTTAAAACCAGTAAGGAAAGTAGTAAAGTCGGACGGGGCCGACTATATGATACCCTTCACCACTATGGGTGTATTAAAAATGATGCATCCTAACAAAAGGGTCATTAACATGAAATTGGATGAACTAAAATATGTGACCTTTATCTAAATGTGAATCGACTTGAATTATAAACTAATTTATGCACGTTTTGTTTCTAATGGAAATATTTTTGTTCCTACTTAAAATCGGACGAAACTATATGGGAGCTATATCTAAATTTGGACTAATTTCAACAAAACTTGACACAAGCTTGGCTAAACTATTTTAAGTACGTTGTGCAAAATCGGTCCAACTTTGAGTCTTTGGTGTCCCATTTTTTTTAAATCGGAAAAAATATATATATGGGAGCTATATCTAAATCCGAACTGGTTTCAGCAAAACTCGACACATGTTATGTTACAAAAACTTTAGTAGGTTGTGCAAAATTGTGTGGCAATCTGCCTAACTTTGGGTCTTAAAATAGGATAATTTCCAGGAAACTTTACACGCATCATTCTAGACTCAATTCAGTACGCTATGTCAAATTTCGTGCAAAATTAAAATTACATCGGGCGAAAATATATATGGGAGCTATATCTAAATCTGAACCGATTTTCACGAAACTTACGCTATGCCAAATGTTGTGAAAATCAAAAGATATATAGGGACACCATTTACATTAAATCGGTCGAACATACATATGGGAGCTATATCTAAATCTGAACCGATTTCCACGAAACTTAACATACATCGTTCAAGGGTTTATTCAGTACGCTATGCCACAGTTCGTGCAAATCGAAGGATATATAGGGACTTTGGTACACAATTTACATTAAATCGATCAAACATGTATATGGGAGCTATATATACATCCGAACCGATTTTCAAGACATTTTACATACATCGTTCCAGACTAAATATATCGAAATCTGAACCGATTTTCAAGAAATTTTTCATACATCATTCTAGTCTCAATTCAGTACGCCGTGCCAAATTTCGTGCAAATCGAAAGATATATATGGACTTTGGTACACCATTTACATTAAATCGGACGAAAATATATATAGGAGCTATATCTAAATCTGGACCTATTTTCAGGAAACTTAACACACATCATTCTAGATCTAATTCAGTACACTGTGCCAAATATCGTGCAAATCGAAAGATATATAGGGACTTTGGTACACCATTTACCTTAAATCGGACGAAAATATATATGGGAGCTATATCTAAATCTGAACCGATTTTCAGGAAACTTAACATACATCATTTTAGACCTAATTCAGTATACTATACCAAATTTCGTGCAAATCGAAAGATATATATATATGGACTTTGGTACACCATTTACATTAAATCGGACGAAAATGTATATAGGAGCAATATCTAAATCTGGACGGATTTTCAGGAAACTTAACACACATCATTCTAGTCCTAATTCAGTACACTGTGCAAATCGAAAGATATATAGGGACTGTGGTACACCATTTACATGTAATCGGACGAAAATATATATGGGAGCTATATCTAAATCTGAACGGATTTTTTCTCAATTTCAATAGGGTTCGTCCTTGAGCCAAATAAGTGACTTATACCAAATTTCATCCAATTCGGATCATTAATGCGACATGTACTTTGTTTACAATTTAACATGGACAGACAAACGGACGGACGGACATGCATAAATCTACTTAAAAAGTGATATTATACATATTCTCAAAAGGAACCATGTGTCTATCTCGTTTCCTTTTGCCTGTTACAAACATATACACAAAGCCAGAATACCCTGTACCACAGTGTGGTGATGGGTATAAAAAGGTTCTCATAAGGAGGATTTTTATCAATATGATATGATATGAACGTTTTCTATATAAAGAAGATTTATGGAGGCTATTCTGTCTTAAGAGTCCTATGGAAGGACGTAATCTATGGAAAACCTATAGAAGGTTTTCTATTTACCGAATACCTATAGAAGATTTATATTGCTTGAAACACTGTCTTCTGTTTATAAAACATCTATAGAAGTTGCATATCTACTAAAGCAATATTGAAGGTATTCTATCGGTAGAAGATCTAGACTTTTATTAAGGGCATACCTATAAAATATTGAGACACCTTTCTAAGATTGACACTGACATATACATTATACAATCACTTAAGAATCCGACATTTCATACGCACCATCGTAAAATATCCATACAAAATTTCCCATCTAAAGACGACCAAAAAATAATCTGATCTGTAAAAAGATCCATTGAACGTTTTCTATCCCCAGAAGGTCTATTGCAGTTCGACTGCCTATTAAATACCTACGGAAAATTATATTTATTTTATGTATATTTATAGAAGACCTGCATGTAGGTCCTTTAGAATGTCGTCTATGTATGAAAGGTCGAAATGTAAGGACTTCGATCTTCTACACAATACCAATACATGTTGTTATACCCTCTACCATATGATGGAATGTACATTAAATTTGTCATTACGTTTGCAAGATAATAAAAAATAATGAAGAATTGAAAAAAAGATTTATAACAAACCCCATAGAATGACTTCTATCTCTAGAAGACCTATTTTCAATCAGCTGATTATAGAAGACCTATTGTAGGTGTTTTATCTAAAGTATGTCCACTAAAGTTTTCTTTCTATGCTTGGTAGGCCTGCGGAAGGTATTCTACCTATAAAAGGCCTATAGATGGTCATATATCCAAGGATGACTCTAAAAATACCTATCAATCGTCTTCTATCTGTGAACAAATTATAGAAGTTTTCAATCTATGGAGGATCTTTAGAAAATATTCTATATATTAATGGCCTATAAAATGTATTCTAGAAGAGCTTCTTCATACACAAGACAAACAGGAGGTTTTCTATCTACAAAGAAGGTTTTCTATGTATAAATCCTTTGAAAAAAAATTATTTAAAAATTCCACGCCTTGTATAGACCCTTGGTGCTTGAAAAAAATTATTTAAAAATTCCACGCCTTGTATAGACCCTTGGTGCTTGAAAAAAATTATTTAAAAATTCCACGCCTTGTATAGACCCTTGGTGCTCAAAAAAAAATATTTAAAAATTCCACGTGCTTGAAAAAAATTATTTAAAAATTCCACGCCTTATATAGACTTTGCTTGAAAAAAAATTATTTAAAAATTCCACGCC